>NC_067401.1:124000596-124173096 GCF_016432865.1 Antechinus flavipes | reverse complement strand
GCTGAGTGATCAATCTTAAGTCTGAGTGTCTTCCCAGAAATGGCCTTTAAGGGGAACATCATCTCCCCAAATCACATTTTTATATCCTTGTGTTTTCATTTAATTTCAAGTTATAGGCTATTGGCAGTCCAGATTATATGGATGTTTCTGGGCTATTTCTCACCTCATAAAATCAGAAGAGATCTTAAAAGTTAATTAGACCAATCAGCAGCTGATCAAGAATTTTCTCAGGGATAACTAGGTGGTGCAGTGGATAGAGCACCAGCCCTGAAGTCAGAAAGACCTCAATTCAAATCTGACCTCAGACACTTAATACTTCCTGGCTGTGTGACCCTGGGCAAATCATTTAACCCTAATTGCCTCAGGAAAAAAAATCCTCTCAAAAATATGAATGTAGTTATGTAGCTAAAAAGGACATTGGTGGTACAAAAAATAGAGCACTGGGTCTGGAGTCAGGAAGAGCTGAGTTCAAATTCAGAAGGCCTAAGAATAATAAGATATGATATACTTTCTTTAGGTCTGTCTGTGCTACAAAGATCTTCAGTCTCAGAATTCAGTTTATTTTGGGATTAGGGATACCTAATCTAAGCCCAAAATGAGATGGTAGTTTCTGAGAAAACTCAGAACAATCATCATGAATATTTAGTTTATTTTGCTATTTTTTCCTTAAGTTTTTTGTTGTTGTTGCTGTTATTGTTTGTTTTTTGGATGAGGCAATTGGGATTAAGTGACTTGTTCAAAGTCACACAGCTAGTCCATATTAAGGATCTGAGGCCTGATTTGAACTCAGGTACTTCTGACTCTGGCACTCTTTCCATTACACCATCTAGTTGCCTCTGAGGGATTTTTTTTAGAGTCACCTAAACTTTGACTGTTGTGTTGTATTCTATTATATCTGATTTGTGATTTCTATCCTCTTTTCCATATAGCATATGTAAGCCTGGAGTCTTAAGTTCAGACCTAGCCTCAGATCTAACTAGCTGTGTGACTGCAGACAAAAAAAAAAAAATCTGCCTGCCTCAGTTTCCTCAATAACAAAGTGGAGTAATAGCATCTATTTCACTGCATTGTTATGAGGAACAAATGAGATAAGATTTATGAAATTATTACCCTTTAGCATAAGCTTGACACATAATAGGAGCATGGGAAATATCAATCTCCTCTTCTTCATATATACAGATATAAAGATATAAAAATGTCTGCAATTTGGCAATTTTAAAACTACAATGTTATCTTTTTTAATGAATTAACATCCATGATTAGAATCTTATCAAAAGAAAGCTATCAATTATTTTGGGCAAAGCCTGTATTGTCCTCAATACAGAATATGCCTCAAGGCCATTTCCCTTGGCAATGGAGGAAAAAGAAGCTATTTAGGAGATAAAGAAAACTCCTTAGGGTACTTACATTATCTATTCTCCTACCCTCCCCACTATAATTTATTGTTTGTCACAGTTTTGCCTCATACAACTAAATTGTTGGCAATATCTCTCAGTATTTCTAAAACTACAGTAGTCTTCATTTCAATCTAAAATAGTTTATTTTTAAATAATAGACATGTATATATACATATATATGTATATGTACACATATGCATGTCTATATACTTACATTATATGGTTGTGATTTTGAGGATATATGGATCATTTGAAAATTAAATGTGATAATAATCATAAAACTTTCAGCACATTGTCTGGCACAAAGTAAATGCTATATAATTGGGGGGGTTATTAATTTTATTTATTTTTATTACATATTGCTTTACAAATCATGTGGGGAGAAAAGAATTAGAACAAAGGGGAAAACCAATAGAAGAGATAAAAAAAATCAGAATAAAGAAATGAACATAGCATGTGTTGATTTACATTCAGCCTCAATAGTCATTTTCTAGATGCAGATGGCATTTTCTGTCAAACTCTTTTGGGATTTCTTTGGATTACTGAATCACTGAAAAAAAATGAAGTTCTTCATAGTTGCTCATCACACATTTTTGCTGTTATTGTGTGCAATGTATTCTTGGTTCTGCTTGTTTCATTCAACATCAGTTCATGTAAATCTGTCCAAGCCTTTTTAAAATCAGCTTGTTCATCATTTTTATAGAACAATAATATTCCATTATCTTCATGTACCACAACTTTTTCAGTCATTCCCCAAATGTTGGTCATTTTCTAATTTTATGCTACCACAAAAAAAGCCTGCTACAAACATCTTTGTACATGTGGGTCATTTTCCTTCCTTTATGATTTCCTTGTGATACAGACCCAATAAAAACACTGCTGGTCAAAGGGTATGCACAGTTTTATAGCCCTTTGGGCATAATTTCAGATTGCTCTCCAGAATGATTGGATTATTTCACAACTCTACCAAGAATGCATTAGTATCCCAGTTTCCCCACATTCCCTCCAACATTTATCAACCTTCTCCTGTCATTTTAGCCAATCTGAGAGGTGTAAAGTGATAACTTAAAATTCTTTTAATTTGCATTTCTTTAATCAATAGTGATTTAGACCTTTTTTCATAAGACTACAGATGGCTTTAAGTTTGTCATCTGAAAATTCATATCCTTTGGTCATTTATCAATTGAGGAATGAAATATATTCTTACAAATTTGACACAGTTCTTTATATATTTTTATATTTACATATATATATATATTATATATATTAGAAATGAAATATGTATTAGAAATACTGATTGTATAGTAGAGACTGGAAAGATTTTTTTCCCCAGCTTTGTACTTACCTTTTAATCTGGTTTCTGTTGGTTTTATTTGTACAATTTTTTAAAAATTTAGTATATTCAAAGTTGTTCATTTTGCTTTTCATAATGTTCTCTAGTTCTTCTTTGATTATAAATTCTTCCCTTCTCCAAATATCTGATAGGTAAATTATCTCTTGTTCTCACAATTTGTTTATGGTATCATCCTTTGTGTAAAAGTCATCTATCCATTTTGACCTTTTTTCATATGGAGTGTGAGATGTAGGTCTATAACAAATTTCTGACATATTATTTTCATGTTTTCACAGCAGTTTTTGTCAAATAGTAAGTTCTTTTTCCAGAAGCTGGAGTTTTGGGATTTATCAAATATTCGATTGTTGCTATAAGCCTTGATTATTTTGTCATGTGTATATAATCTATTCCACTGATCCAGGACTCTGTGTATTATGCCAGTACTACTACTAAGTCACCACCTTTGTATATTTTTTTCATTAATTCCCTTGATATTCTTGACCTTTCATTCTTCCAAATGAATTTTGTTATTATTTGTTCTATTTATATAAATAATTTGTTGGAAGTTTTTTGGTATGGCGCTGAAAAAGTGAATCACTTTAGGCAGAATTGTATATATATATATATCAATTGATCATGGGTAGGCTGAACTATTCAGCCTACCCATGATCAATTGATATTTTTCCAATAGTTTACAATTGACTTTATTTGTGTGAGAAGTATTTTGTAATTGTATTCATACAGTTCTTGGATTGGTCTTGGCAGGTAGACCTCAAGTATTCTATTTTGTCTACAATAATTTTAAATGGAATTTCTCTTTCTTTTTCTTGCTGATGGGCTTTGTCAGTAATATATAGAAATGCTGATGATTTGTGTGGGTTTATTTTATATCTTGCAATTTTGCTAAAACTGTGAATTATTTTCAGTAGATTTTTGGATGATTTTCTAGGATTCTCTAAATATCATATCATCTGCAAAGAATGACAGTTTTATTTTTTCGTTGCCTTTTATAATTCCTTTAATTTCTTTTTTTTTCCTTATTGCTAAATCAACATTTCTAGTACAATGCTGAAGAATTGTGGTGATAATGGGCATCCTTTTTTCACTCATGATCTTATTGGGAATGTGTTCAGCTTTTCTCCATTACAATTAGTGCTTACTGTTGCTTTTAGATAGAGAATACTTATTATTTTGAGGCAAGTTCCCTTTATCCCTATGCTTCTTAGTGTTTTTAATAGGAATGGGTGCTGTATTTTGTCAAAAGCTTTTTCTGTATCTATTGAGAGTATTATATGATTTCTGTTGGTTTTGTTATTGATATGGTCAATTATGGTAATAATTTTCCTGATATTGAACCAGTCTTCCATTCCTGATATAAATCCCACTTGGTCATACTGAATTATCCTGCTGATAAATTGCTGTGATCTCTTTGCTGATATTTTAATTTTTTTTTGCCTCAATATTCATTGAAGAGATTGGTCTGTAAATTTCTTTCTCTGTTTCAGCTCTTCCTGGTTCAGCATCATGTTTATGTCATAAAAAGACTCCTTTACCTATTTTTCCTAATAGATATAAAATACTATTGGAATTATTTGTTCTTTAAATGTTTGATAGAATTCACTTGTAAATCCATCTGACCCTGGAAACTTTTTCTTTAATAGTTCATTAATGGCTTATTCTATTTCTTTTTTTTTTTTTCTAAAATGGGACTATTTAAATAATTTACTTCCTCTTCTATTTATCTGGGTAATTTATATTTTTTTGAATGTTCATCCATTCCTGTTAGATTGTCAGATTTGCTGCCATACATTTGGGCAAAATACCTCCTAACTATTGCTTTAATGTCTTTTTTCATTGGTAGTAAGTTCACCTTTTCATTTTTTGAAACTAGTGATTTTGTTTTTATCTTTCCTTTTTTTCTAATCAAATTAACCAAAAGTTTCCCTATTTTGTTGAATTTTTTCATAAAAACAACTCTTGATTTTATTTATTTTTTCAATAGTTTTTTTTTTTTAATTTCAGTTTTATTATTCTCTCCTTTGAGTTTCAGAATTTCAAGTTTGATATTTATTCGGGTTTTTAAAATTTGTCCTTTTCCTAACTTTTTTCGTTGCATGCCCAATTCATTGATCTCCTCTTTAGAGAGATAAAGTTTCCCTGAAGAACTGCTTTGGCTGCATTCCATAGGTTTTGGTATGTTGTCTCATTATTACCATTCTCTTGGATGAAATTATGGATTGTTGTTATGATTTCATTCTCTAGAATTAGATTAACAAATTTAAAATTGGCTTTTATTCTATCTTTCCCTGACCCTTCATTGAACATAATTTTATTTCATTGTAATCTGAAAATGAAGCATTAACTATTTTTGCCTTTCTTCATTTGAGTGTGAGGCTTTTATACCCTAATATATGGTCAATTTTTGTGAAAGTGGTATGTACTGATGAGAAAAAAATGTATGCCTTTCTGTCTCTGTTCAATTTTCTACAGAAGTCTATCATATCTAGGTTGTCTAGGATTCTGTTAATCCATTTTCTTTCTTGTTTATTTTGTGGTTAGCTTCTGAGAAAGGAAGGTTGAAGTCCCCCACTAAAATAGTTTTCCTGTATATTTCTTCCTGTAACTGGCTTAAAATCTTCTCTAGAAATCTGGCTGCTCTACCATTACACATTACTGTAGAGGATCACAGTCAGTGGGGAAACTCTAGGTAAGGTATAAGACCCTTCAACACAGAGGGAACCTGCTAACAATGTCTGGTTTGGCTCCCTGTCTCCCCTAAGGGCTCTTGGCCTTCCTGAGAAGTCAGGGAGTGGTGACAACCTGTGTTGAGATTGAAGCAGAGTGATAGAAGGTGGAAGAGTGATACCAGGTAGTAAACTACATACCAAGTTGTTTATGTTGTCTTACGTGCTCAGAGTTATTTTTGTTACATTACAAAAGGGGGAAAGCCCTTGAAATAAATGGACTCCATTTTCCCACCATCTTTTGGAGTCCCACCTCATCACTTCTCCACTATGAAGGTATATTTAATCACCCCAACTTGGGGCTCTAGAAAACAGGACACAACACTTTACCATACACATTTGGTATCCTTACTATTTCAATATTAATTATTCCCTTTATCAAGATATACTTTTCCTCCTTATGTCTTTTAATAAGATGTTTTTGCTTTTGCTTTATCTGGGATCAAAATTGCTATCCCTGCTTTTTTTTTTTTTTTTTTTTTACTTCAGCCAAGCATAAATTCTCTTCCAGCATTTTATCTTTACTCTGTATGTACCGATCTTTGTAAAATGTGTTTCTTGTAAACAACATATTGTAGTATTCTTTTTTTTTTTTTTTTTAATCCTCTCTGGTCTTTGCCTCTGTTTTATGGGAGGGTTCATCCCATTCACATTATGATTAATTCTGCTCTGTATTTCCCTCCATCCTATTTTCTCACCTGTATATACTTTTGTTAACTTTTTCCACTCTTTCCTTAATAGTGTTTTTTTCACTCACCCCAATCACCACTTTATTTCCTATCACCTCCACCCTCTTCTCTCAGTGTTTTTACTCACACCTCCCACTACCTTATCTTCTATGACCCCTTACCCAGTTCTCTTACCTTTTTCCCTAGTGTTTTTGTCCTCTCTTCAATCTTGCCCCTCCATTTTATTTCCTCTTCCGCCTCCTACTTCTTTACAGGGTTAGATTAATTTCTATACTTAGCTGAATGATTAAGATTTTCCCTCTTAGAGCCAAAACTGATGAGAACTTCAGACTATGCTTGTCTTCCTCCATTTTCCCTCAGTTGTAATATTTTGCAACTCTTTATATGAATTAATTCTCCCATTATACTTTCCCTTTCCTCTTTACCCAATACAAATCTTTTACTACCCCTTAATGTCTTTTTCTTTGATGTTCATTCACAAGAACACCCTCAGTCCATGTGATGCTCCTCTCTATTTGCCCAAACAGAACTGTATCTGTTCTCAAGTTGTCAAGAGTTACAGATATCATTTTCCTATCTAGGGTTGTAAAAAGTTTAATCTTTAAATAATATATATTTCTCCTGTTTACCTTTCTATACTTCTCTTAAGTCCTCTGTTTGTAGATTAGAATTTCTTGTTAGTTCTGGTTCATGCCATAAAAATTACTGAAAGGCTTTGATGTCATTGAAGCTCCATTGCTTCCCCTGAAGATGATGCTGAGCCTTGCTGGATAGGTAATTCTTGGTTGTAACCCCCGGTCCTTTTTCTTCTGGAAAATGATATTCCAGGTTGTCTGATCCTTTATTATAGAAACTGTCAGATCCTGGGTTATTATGACTGTTGTTCTTTGATATATAAATTGTTTTTGTCTGGCAGCTTAAAATATTTTTTCCTTGAGCTTGTAGTTCTGGAGTTTCACAACAATATTCCTTGGGGGATAGCTTTTTTGAAAGGTAACCAGTGGATTCTTTCAATGAGTATTTCCCCCTTTGTTTTCTAGAATATTGTGGTAGTTTTCTTTAATGATTTGAAGAATGCTATGCAGCCTTTTTTTTTTTTTTTTTGTCATAGCCTTTAGGTAGGCCAATAATTTTTAAATTGTTTCTTCTATATCTATTTTCCAGGCCAGCTGTTTTTCCATTGAGATATTTCACATTTTCTTCCATTTTTTCATTCTTTTTAGATTGATTCTTGCTGCCTTACAGAGTCATTAGCTTCCATTTGCCCTGTTTTAGTTATTAATGTATGATTTTCTTCATTTAGCTTTTGTATCCCTTCTTCCATTTGATTATTCTGTTTTGGAAGGTGCTTTCTTCAGTGATTTTTTTTTTTTTTTTTTTGCATCTAGCCAATTGTATTTTTTAAGCAGTTATTTTCTTCAGTCAATTTTTTCCCTTCATTTTCCAAGATGCTAACTTTTTCATGCATACCTCTCATTTCTTTTCTCATCTTTTCTTTTACCTTTCTTATTTGCCTTTTAAAGTGTTATATGAGCACTTCCAAGAATCCTCTTTAGGGTCGAGATCAATTCATATTATTCTCTGAGATTTTCTCTTTGGATATTTTGTCTTTGTCTGGGATATTTTTGTCTTCCCTGTCACCATAGTAACTTTCTATGGTCAAGATTCTTTTCTGTTTCTTGCTTATTTTCTTTCCTTTGCTTTTGTTATTTTCTTTTTTTTTTTTAACTTTTATGGTTGAATGCTACTCCTGAATTAAAAAGGGAACTATGACCAGCTTCCTTTGCAGCTCTGAGCCTTGGCTGTGAGCACAGGAGGCCCTTGTGTTTGCAGGGGGTAGCTTTGCCTGCTCTTTTCAGGAATTAACCTGGTTTTCGAGAGTTTGCCTTCTGATCTGGGACTGGAGGCTGCCTCACTGATCTGTTCTTTTACTGAGTCAGGACTGATGGTCTTAGTTGCTGGTTTTCTATGATTAAGACCCTCTCACTAGCTTTCCCAGAGCCTGAGCTGAGCTGGACACTCTTTTCACCCCAGTGAGACTGACCTTTCTTGAACTTTTTTTCAGTCTATCTTGAGCTGGAGAGTGATTTTATTATGTCAGACTCTTTCAAAAGCTTGGTTTCATGTGGTTTTTGAGGGAAACTGGGAAAAGACCCTCTCACTAGGTTTCCCAGAGCCTGAGCTGAGCTGGACACTCTTTTCACCCCAGTGAGACTGACCTTTCTTGAACTTTTTTTCAGTCTATCTTGAGCTGGAGAGTGATTTTATTATGTCAGACTCTTTCAAAAGCTTGGTTTCATGTGGTTTTTGAGGGAAACTGGGAAAGCTGGAATAGCTTTCTGTCTGTACTCCACCATTTTGATTCCCCCTCCAGATTTCTGTTATATGTGTTAGCTATTATTTTTAGTATTGTGATGATGATGATGATGGTGATGAGGATATTTGTCTTAATGGATAGAAAATTAGCCTTGAAGTCACAAAAACCTGTGATCAAGCACTGCCTCTGCCACATACCATATATATAACACTCCTAGATAATTTTGTGGAACTATTTCTTGAGTCAGAGATGATCTAAGTTCTCTAAATCAATGAAATCTCAGATACAATCCCTAACCCTGGGGCTTTTTTAAAAATTCTAATTCCTGTTACTCATAGAAGAATACTCTCATCCAATGTTTCCTGTCAGGTATAGTGGAAAGAATGTTGAACTTGTAGCTGAACTTGGACTCTGTACTTTAGTCTAGGTTCCAAGTCTCCTTTTGGTTCCTACAACTTAACTTGTCTCAGACTCAGTTCTCTCATCTATAAAATGAGGAGGCTGAAGTCATTGATCATTAAGGTCTTTTCCATCTGTAGAAATCTGATTCATGTAGTTGATCATCTCATTTGAATACTTGAGAATAAGGGGGAGAAAATTAAATTTGGCTGATGCTAGCCCCAAATGGTACTTTTTTTTGTCTAAAAAGAAAAAATGATGACTTCTCTTTGGTGCTGGCACCCCATCAGGAATTTTGTGACTACTAATTAATCATCTCAGAAGCTTTTACCCTGCTTTATACTGAGATCAAGAAAGCTTAATCCTGATTTAAGCTGAGTTTGGAGATTACATATATACCTCTGAAGATCTAAATGCCTAGAGGAAGTATAACATACTTTCCCAAACTCCCATCTTCTCAGCAACTTGTTACAAAGGATAACCTCAAAAAAGCTTCAATATGCCATGTTCTGTGTAAATAATCTTTTTTTCTTTTCCTCCTGGTGGAGGCTGGTAATTATCATAGAATCACTTTTTTATAGGCATGTGTCACTAAGTGAAATGTTCTGGTTAACTTTCTGAAGATCTCAGGACCAGCCTTGGTCTCAGAAGAATAATCACCATAAGAATAATCAGGAATAAAGCCCAAAGTCTTCATTATCTCCTTCATAGTTTGTCTCCTTCAGCTGGGGCCAGGCTAGCTTTCTGGAGGCCCTCCAGAATGGGTCTTGGTTTCAGTGGAAGAATGCAGGAGGCAGGAGAGCCACCAGATGCTGGTCAAATGTTCCCTCTCAAAGTTCAGGAAGCAGGAGATCCACCATAAGGCTCATCAAAGATGGAATCTTTGTGGCTGACTTTGTCCTCTCTTTATATACTCTATTACAATTACACCATTACAGTATACCGAGTATAAACCAATCATTATATCACTAGGGAACCATTATTTGTTGTAAGATTAAATCAATCATACAGAATTAGAGAACTCACAAGCTAAACTAAATAACCATTGTCTTATCAATTCCACTAAGTTAACACCTTGTTGTAAGAATTCTTGTTTCAAATACATTTTTCCAGGGTTTTGGTCCATTACATTTCCCACTTTCTTTTGTTTTAGAACATAGATGGTCACACCTTCCCTGACTTCTCAGGGAGTCAAACCAGATTTTGTTAGTGGGTTTCTGAAGGGTCTCACTTGAAACAGGTATACATAAATCCATCAGTATGGCAGGTATTACATAAACACATAGTAATCTAACATAGGCTAGTAATGATGTAACAAACAACATGAATCAACATGAGGAATTATACATGTCCATAAGTCCTAGAAATAATCCAAAACCAATCTATTGTCCATTATTTCATGTGTTAGGGAATCCAATGATTCCTGCAAGTTTTGAAGTCCTGTATCAGTCTTATCATGTCTCAGGAAATCCAATGATTCCTGCTGATTTTGAAGTTCCACAACAATCTTATCAACAATTTTTCATCTCAGAGAAACCAATGATTCCTGCAGGTTTTGAAGTTCTCTAACAGTCTTAGCAACAATTTTTGATGTTCATGAGTCAATTGCCATACACATTGGGTTAACAATCATGCTATGAACAACCCGATGTTGTTTGAGTTTTCTCTTTTGTTTTGAGGTTGTTCACTGTTTTCTATCCCTCTCCAATGGACAAGGTGAATACAGCTTGTTGGCACCCATCTAATTCCTTCTCCATCCTGCTCCATCAAGCATACCCTCTCCCCCAAGCAGATAACCTATCTGGGTCCCTTCCATTCACCAAATTATGGACCTCTCCTCATCACCTGGCAATTATATTAGAGCTGCTCACATTGGACAATGCCCTTCCATTGGGTTATAAAACCTGTATTCTCCCCAATTGTAATATTGTAATCCCATTCTCTCATTGGATTGCTTCTTGGCTGATTGATCATGTCTGAGTACAGAACTTCTAAAGACTCTTTAGGTATAACCTTGGTTGCCATCATCCCCCCCAACCCTCCAGTTTTTAGCCTGGAACCCTGGAACTGGGCCCTGTCTCTTGTTTCCCTGAGTCAATCTACATTCTGATGCCCAATGGAAGCCTCTGTTGCATTTTGGACATAGGATTTTGGGTATTGTTCTCTCACCCTGTCCTCTCACTCTATCTCTATGCCAATACTGAGCTTTCAGATGCCCTACTTTACCACACTGAAAGCATTGACGAGTCCCTCTAGAAGTACCTTGCCAAAAGGGACCCTGTCTTCCCATGTTCTACAGCATAGCTTGGGTATAAAAGGTATTTGTGCCCACTGTGGCACAGCATCTTATGATCTCCCCTAAAGGAGCATCCTTGTGAAGTACTAGTATAATTCTTCTATAAACCTTATTAGCATTTTCCCTAGCAAGCTGTTTTATCATTATTGCTGTTGCTGAATCTTCACCAATAGTTCATATGACAGCTGTCTGCAGATGTCCTACAAAATCAGCAAAGGGTTCATTTGGACCTTGCTGTATTCTCATGAAGGCTTCCTCTCTATCTTGTCTTCCTGGAAGGGTGGCCCATGCTTTTAAAGCAGCAGCAGCAATTTGCTCATATCCTATCAAATGATAATTAATCTGTGCTGAAATGATAGTTGATCAGAGGTGATCAAAGGGATCAGCCTTGGTTTCAGCAGAATAACCACCAAGAGAATAGTCAGGAATAATGTCTAAAGTCTTTATTATCTCCTTCACATTCTATCTCCTTCACCTGGGGCCGGGCTAGCTTTCTGGAGGCCTTCCAGAATGGGTCTTGGTTTCAGTGGAGGAATGCAGGTGACAAGAGAGCCCCCAGAGGCTGGAGTACATTTCTCCAGGGTTCTGGCCCATTACAACTAAGAGCAAAAGAGCAATATGGACAGGAAAAATTTAGATATTTATCACTTTTCAATTATTCCTGTGAACACCCAAATAACAATAAAATACAGGCCAAAGTTTTTTTTTTTTTTTTTCCCATTCTTAGCTCATCAAAATTGTCATAAAAAATAATGGATTTTATAGATAGGGCTTTAAATAGGAATTACACATTCTTTGTCAAGGGAAAGAGAGGCACACAGAGAGCAAGAGAGACAGAAAAAGAAAGAGAGGTTGAGAAAAAGGGAGGGAAAGAGGGAGAGAGAAAGGAAGGAAAGAAGAGAGAAATGGAGGGAAAAAAAGGGAGGGAAGAAAGAAGGATAAAATGTGTCCAATAAGTTACAAGAATGGAAAAGGAAATATTCTTTACCTGAAAATGGGAAAACTATTTTGTCTAGTTTTAATATTTTGATAACTGCTTTTCAATATAATGGATTTCCTTTGTAATTTCATGCATTTTATTCTGTGTACTTAACAACAATATTCTGAGAAGGTTCATGGCCTTCACCAAAATGACAAAGGAGTTCATGTCTCCCCTCTCCTCCTAAAAAAATGTTAAGAACTTCTTTGTTAAAAATCAAATGTATGCTTTTCTTTTCCTAGTGATTTATTTGGCTTTGGATCCTATTGATAAATGGGGCATTACATATATGCAATCCAACAATAGTAATTTTTCTTCATTATTGAGCTTTTGAGCCTGTTTTTACTCAGTATCCCAAATTCTACTAACAAAATATTTCCCTATATCTACAGTAGCCAAACTCCTGCCCCCTTTCATCTCTGAGGCTCAAGTGCTGCCTTACTTTCTTGGTCTATCTATAGACATTTTGATGCTTGCTACTTGTTTTTAAGTGTCTCAGTTACTTTCCTCAACCCAGTTAGGTGGCACAGTACATAGTTCACTGATCCTGGAAGCAGGAGGTTCAGATACTAGCTGTGTGAGCCTGGGTAAGTTATTAACCTGTTTGCCTCAGTTTCCTTATATGTAAAATGATCTGGAGAAGGAAAGGGCAAATCACTCTATGCAATTTACTAAGAGAACTCCAAAAGGAGTAAGGGAGAGGCAGGAAGGACTAAAACAACTACAACAACAACAACAACACAGATATTAGGACCTATACAAACTTCTTTTTGTATCCAGTGACACTGATTTACCCTCAATACTTGCTGCATAAAATTCTCTCTGCTCCTGGTTCAGTAACTATTCCTCCTGTCTAGATATGGGATTTCAGCCATCTCTAGTCATTATAATTGCTGCAGTGAGTCAATTATATACCAAAACTACAAAATTCCAGACCCTCCTCATTAATCTATTTTGCTCTCAATAGTATATAAAAGTATGTCTTTTCTCTAAACTAGGAGGAAGGAGCTATAAAACATGTACTGTTTTCTTGTTTAAATATGTTGTTAGGTCTTGAATTTCTATCTGATTCATTCTTCCCCTAAAATTATAATGTAAAATTACAGTTATATGTTCTGACTAGGCTATATGGGTCACAGGACATAAAACAAGCAAACAAAGAAATATTTCTACAAAGTCAGATCTATAATTTTGGAGAAATAAAAGCTATTAGTGTAATTTATTCCACTTTTACATTCTTCCTATGATATATTGATCTTTCAAATTGCACCTTTCCAGGAATGTGTTATCATCAGCATCGTGATATTACTTTTGATGTTGCCTAGGTTAATGTTAGAGCATTTTTAGCATGTTAGAATTGCTTAGAAGTTGGGGAAGACAAGTTGCTTGTATGATATAAAATGATATGAGATAAGAAACACAAAATATTTGTTTTCCATTATTCACTGAACTTGGAAATTTCATTTTTAGGGCTTCATTTCTGACTTTTTCTCCTGGTTCAATGCAAATAGTTCTATGACTGGTAATGAATTAACTCTCATCAATAATTTTATTAAAAGAGTGAGAGGTTGTTGAAAGAAAAAAAAGGAAGAAAGGAAAGAAGGAAGGAAGGAAGAAACAAAGAAATAAAGGAAGAAGAGAGGGAAGGAGGAAAAAATGGAGGGAGGGAGGAAGGAAGGATATGGAAGAAGGAAGAAAGTCACTGAATTTGGGACTCTAAAGATTGTTAGGTTTAAATTATAACATTAAAACATAGTGTTACAATCAATAAGCATGCATTAAGGACCTACTGTATGTTAGGTACTGTGCTACACACTAGAGATACAAAGAAAGTTAAAAGATAGATTCTACTTTCAAGAAACTCACAGTCTAATGCGAGAAGATAATATGTAAACAGTTATGTACAAATATATGGAATAAATTGGAGGTAATTAATAGAGAGCAGACATGAGAATGGGGGGGAGGGGGTCAGGAAAGATTTCTTGTAGAAAGTAGAATTTTAGCTGGAATTTGAGGGAAGTTAGGGAAGTCAGGAGGCAAAGGTGAAGAAGGAGAGCACTCTAAGCATTGGGACAACTAGTGAAAATGCCCATAATAAGGACAAGATAGTTGCTAGTTACCATAGTGTCATAGTGCACAGAGTGTTAGAACTGCAGTTAAGAATATTTAAGCTCAAATCCAGACTCAAGCATTTAATAGCTGAGTGACATTGGCCAAGTCACTTCATTCTGTCTGTCTCAGTTTCTTCAACTGCAAAATGGGAATAATAATAGCAGATTTGTTGTGAAGATCAAATGAAAAAATATTTATAAAGTTTTTCCTAATACATAGTAAATACTGTATCAATCATTCGCTCCTCACCCTTACCCTCCTTTCTTGGTAGAGGAAGAACAAAACCAACAACATGAAATCTCATAGTACATGGTAGAAAATGAGTTAACTGTAGTTAAAACATTTCATCTCTCTGAACCTCATTTTCTTCACCTCAAAACACATAGGTATAGTCTTTATCTGACTGAAATAATAGATTTTTATTTACCACTACCCTCTTCTACCAAGAAAAACATTTTGTCACTGTGAGAACGCCCTTTATCAAAGGAGCCTAAAGGCCATTCAGTGCAATTATCTCTTCCTGTTTAATTCTAGGCCCAATTCATTATCCATTTATTTTAGTTATTCCAAATATACATACTGATTTAATAAAATGAATTTTTATTATCAATTTTACTATCAATTCTATTAAATAGATTATCCATCGAAATGCATGTCCTAATCTGGGCAATAGACATTCTTCATCCTATGTGGTTGGTCAGGCCAAATTCTTTTAAGTGGTTAAGGAGTATTCTAGAAAAGGTTCTACAGAGATTAAAGGCAATGGGATGCTTTAATAACCCCAATTCTTCCCAAAGACAAAGGTCCATTTTGTTAATATTAATATTCTATCAGTTTTGCAAGACTTTGAGAATTAGGAAATAATGATCAATAAAGAATTAAAAATTAGTATAATCCAGAGAAAAATTTTAAAGTGTATGGTTGATGGGAATAACTTCAAAGAATAGGAGAAAACGATACCATTATAGAAATAAAAGAACATAGACTCAGTATATGGTAAGTGGATTAAATGTAAGCATCTTCAGTGCTCTCCTAGTATTCTTAGTGGTATTAGAAGAAAGAAAGGAGGTTTTCAGAACATTGGGTAAAAGTACTTGGTGAACCTATAGAAGGACAAGGACATTGCAGAAGAGGGAAAGACATACCATCTACATCACAGGAAGTAAATAAACAACTCAATAAGGACATGGACCTGTGTGAGAGCATCCCTTTCACCAACACAGACTGCAATCATCCTAAAGCTTTGTAGATGATATCAAGTGTAACTGCATTTAAGAACTTCAGTATATGCAATTATATTTATTCTCTTTATCTTATCTGCATCTGTTAAGCTTGTCATCATATGATAGACACCAGATACACAGTTAAACCTTAGGAATATCCAAAGCTTACATTTTTACCATCAGAGTCTTTGAAGAGTCCCAATTACCTCTGATATGAAGTATTTTAGTTCAATTTTGATAAAGCATAAACTCTAAAGTAGTATATGATAGCTTAGAGTTTTGCAAAAACTTTCTTTGAGAAGCACATGATTGGAAGGACAGGGAAGGAAGGAATTGGTTAAAAAGATGCTCAAACTCTTCCAGATGCTCTTTCAACCATTTATTAGCAAATGCTTTTTAAAATTCTAATGTGTGTCAGGAAAATGAAAGACATTATGAAAGTGAAAAAAGCCTTAACTCCACGGAGAATTTTTAAATAGCATTTTTATAATTATCTCAGGCCTCCATTACAGTATAAAAGGCAAATACACAAGCATTGAAAATTTTCTCCTACGTACTTTGAGGAAGAATATATCTTGTGTGTGTGTGTGTGTGTGTGTGTGTGTGTGTGTAGTCTCACACTACCCTTGCTCCTTAGTATTATCATCAAGATCACTTTGCAAATATAGTAACTTTAAAAATGGTTTTCAGTTTCATTTATGCCAAGGAAAAGTCTCATATATGATTAAAATATCTGTATTTAAACAGAAATAAAAGGTCAAAAGAATAAGTCTTATTAATAATATTTAAAGGTTCAGTGTGTTGATGATATTTAACCAATTTTCTTTACATCTGAAGGGTTCTAAGGCATTTGCTGGAAGGCAATTAAGTTTGCTACCTCTGCTCTCAAGTATGGCATCTTGAACATTAAAATTGAACAGACTTAGAAGGCAGAAAAAGGCAAAAAGGAAGAAAGAGGCAGAGAGAAGAGTCTGGTTCACTTCATGGTTAATTTTTATCTGAGGGCTTGCTATCATGGTTTTGTCTGAGATATATGAAATTTTCTTATCTGTAAATTTCCCAAAGTCCAAGAAGTCAATTTTCTACATAGGTAGCTATTATCTATAAAACGCTAACTTATTTAGAAAATCTCATGACATTAGGAATGCAAAATAATCAAACCGAAAAGAAAAAAATGAAAAAGAAAAATTTCTTCAAGGCTTGAATATCAGTCTTAACTCTTAACTCTCCTGAATCAGGCTCCAAACTTTACAACATTTTAGCTGCATGGGTGTAATAGATAAGTTAACACTCATGTAATTTCTGTTTGATAATTCATCTATTGAGAACTCAAGTCTATGAAATGGATCAGTTTCCAAATACAAGTGCTAAAATAGATTATGGTGGGAATTGTATATTATTGTGATGATGTTCTGATTAACTAACATTCAGGGACTAGTTTTTCATGAAGGAGAAAAGAAAAGAATCTAAACGAATTGAGTAATGAAGAGTTGAAGGGACCACCAAGAATAGATGATTGTAATAATGAAACCAATAATAACAAGTACTTCAAGGTTTGCAAAACACTTTACATATGTTAACTCATTTGACAAATGGACATCAGATAACTTAACAGACAGAAAAAAGATCTATTAAGTGTTTATTACATGCATGATACTGGGATAAATGCTGATAATATAAATCTAAGCAGCCATGGCTGGTGAAGCAAATTGTTCTTGTCTGCCCATTCTGGTGGAAGAAATCTTTACATAGTTGGGTGGACACCCCCCCCCCCAACACACTGATGAGTTTGAGGTATGTCAGCTATCAACCATCAATCTGATTTATCCCATTAACCCAAAAAGTTTACTGAGTTATGGCTACTGTGCATGTTATAAACTCCTTGGAGTCACAGGTGAGAGTTAGTTGAAAGGTGAATACAAAGGGGATAAGCAGCTCTGGAAAGGGCTCAGCAAGTACTCTCACCAGAGGTGCTAGTCCTACCTAGATAGAAAATACATGCTGGATAGAAAATAGGGCCATGGTAACAAGACAGCTAGAAAATGGCATGGATACCTAGGTCCTAAAAAGAAAAAAAAATGTTCTTTTTAAAAAGATGAAAAAAATGAACTCTGAACTATCTGCTTCAGAATTTTGTTGAGACCTAGTACTCTCTTGTTTTTGTTTCTTGCAATGCAATAAGCTTCCAGTATCTTTCTTAATATTGATCAGTGGACATAATCTACTATGTTGATTGCTTGAGTAAAGAAAATAAACCACTTCAGTACACAAAGCCTTCCTAGCTTACTAGGCCTTCTAGAATTTAGAATTTTTTATAAGTTTTGAAAACCTTGAGTCACTCACCTCTCACCTCAACAGAACAATGAGTCATTGGAATAGGTGTTTAGTGAAGCTCAGAGATAGTTAGAGTCAGAGCTAGATTTAAAACCAACTCTTTTTACTCCAAAGCCAGAGATCTTTCTACTGTACCACATTGCCTTTCTAATTTTCCTTTATATCCATTTTGGAAAAATACTTATTAATTAAACAGATATTTCCTAAGTATCTCTCATAAAAGTGCCTAGAGAAGCAGCTTAATACTAAGAGTAATAGTTTTCATGAATATAAAAACCTGGGGTCAAACACCAACTCTAACACTTATTATGTGATCAAAGGTATGGATCTCTGAGTTTCTAGTTGCTCATCTTTAAAATGGGGATAATAGTACATACATAGTTATCTTTTTACAGTAATCATGAGAAATAAATGTCATACTTATGAAAGTATTTTGCAAACCTTACACTGCATAAATGCCATCTATCCTTATTCTTCTTGTAAAACAAGTATGTTCACAGGTATATTAGACAAGTAGCTTCTATATTAGAATAGTAGGGATTTAGAATATGATATTAGGGAAAGCAAAGGATCTTGGATTACAGCCAAGAATCAATTACCTAGAAAAACTGAGCTTGGTCTTTCAGGGAAAAAGATGGATATTCAATGAAATAGGGAACTTTGAAACTTTCCTGATCAAAATACCTGAGCAAAAGAGGAAATTCAGTTTTTAATTACAAGACTCAAGAGAAACATACAAAAGTAAATAGTAAAGGGGGAAAAACATGCTATTCAATAGATTAAACTATTGACTAGCCTACACAGGAAAATAATACTTATAATTCTTGAAAACTCTGACTCTATTAAGGCAATTAGAAAAAAATACACTTAAATAGATTGTGTGGGTATAGGTTGACTTTAATATTATGATATAAAAAAGTTAAGGAGTGGGAAAAAAGATTGTACTAGGAGAATAGAAAAGAGGAAGGCAGCATAGGGTAAATTACATCACATAAATGGGCACCAAAGACCTACTACATAAGAAGAAAAAAAGGGAGGGCATGAGCATAATTTCAATCTTGCTCTCATTAGATTTGGCTCAAAGACAGAACATGCACACTAAGTTGGATATAGAAATTTATCTTATCCTATGGGGAAGTAGGAAGGGAAAGGCAAAAGAAAATGGAGGAAGGCTGATAAAAGAGGTCTTGGTCAGAAACAAAACATTGATGAGTACTGATATGATGAAAAGAAAGACGGGGAAAACGTCTAAATGGGTAAAATAAGATGAGGGTAATAGACAGTTAATAATCATAACTATGAATGTGAATGGAATGAACTCTCCATAAAACAGAAGTGGATAGCAGAATGGAATACCAATATCTTACAGTATGTTGCTTGCAAGAAACACATTTGAAATAGAGATGTATAGTAAAAAAAAAAAAAGGCTGGAGAATTTATTATGCTTCAGCTGAAGGTGAAAAAGTAAGGGTTGCAATCCTGATCGCAAGTAAAACAAAACAAAAATAGGTCTAATTAAAAGAGATAGATAAGGAAGGAAACTACAGCTGGCTAAAGGATACCACAGATAATGAAGTAATATATCAATACTAAACATATATGCACCAAGTGATATAGCATCCAAATTTTTAGAGGAAAAGTTAAGCCTGTTATAGGGGAAAACAGAAAGCAAAACTATCCAAAAGGGTAACCTCAATCTCCCCCTCTCAGAGGTAGACATATCTAACCACAAAATAAACAATAAGTTAAGCCAGTAAATAGAATTTTAAAGAAGGTATATCTGATAGACCATGGGAAAATTTAATGGGGACAAAAAGAAATATCTTTTTTATTAGTGGAACATGCAACCTGCACAAAAATTTACTATAAATTAGGACATAAAAACTTCACAATAAAATGCAGCCAGAAATATTAAATGCATCCTTTTCCAGATCATAATGTGATAAAAATTACATGCAATTTAGGGCCATTGAAAGATAGAATAAAAATTATTAGAAAGTGAACAATCTAATCTTAAAAAATAAGTGGATCAAACAACAAATTATAGAAACAATCAATGATTTCATCAAAAAAGTATGGCAATAATGATAAAACAAACTAAAACTTATAGGATGCAGCCAAAGCAATTCTTAGTGGACATTGTCTGTCTCTAAATGAGTACATGAATAAAAGACAATGAGGAGATCCACTAATTGGGTTGCAACCAAAAAAGCTAGAAAAAGAACAAATTAAGAATATCCAATTAAGTACCAAATTATAAATTGTGAAAATCAAAGGAGAGATCAACAAAACTGAAAGTAAGAAATCTATTAAATTAATAAATAAAATTAAGAACTGGTTTATGAAAAGAAAAAGCAACAAAACCTTTGGTTAATTTGACTTTAAAACAGAAATAAGAAAAACAAATGACCAGTATCAAAAATGAAAATATTGAATTCACCATTAATAGAGAGTAAATTAAAGAAATAATTAAGAGATATTTTGCCCAAATGTAGATCAATAAAACTCACAATCTAAGTAAAATGGATGAATATTTACAAAAATATATGTTGCTCAGATTAACAGGAAAGAAAATATTTAAATAATCTCATTTTAGACAACTAAATTGAACAAGTCATTAATGAACTCCCTAAGAAAAAAATTACCAAGACCAGATGGATTTACAAGTCAATTCTACCAAACATTTAAAGAACAATTAATTCAAATAATATGTAAAATTTGCAAAAATAAGCAAAGAAGGGGTCTCATCAAATTCCTTTTATGACACAAGTATAGTGCTGGCACCTAAACCAGGAAAAGCCAAAACAGAAAAAGAAAATAATAGACCAAGTTTCCTAATGTATATTGATGCAAACATTTTAAATGAAATATTAGCAAAAAGATGATAGCAATTTGTCATGAGGATCATATATTAAAATTAAATGGGATATGTGCCAGAAATCTACATTTTTAGCAAGGCTGGTTCAATATTAAAAAAAAAACCTACCAGCATAATTTGCTATATCAATAATAAAACTAACAGATATCATGTAATTACCTCAGTAAATGCAGGAAAAACTTTTGACAAAATATAATATTCATCCCTGATTTTTTTAAGCGCTAGAAAACATAGAAATAGATCAGGAATGAAACAAGGTTGCCCATTATCAGCACTATTAGTTAATATTGTACTAGTAATGTTAGTTTCAGCAATAAGAGAAGAAAAAGAAATTGAAGGAATTACAGGAAAAATGTCATTTGCTCATGATTAGGCTGAGCTAAAATAATAAAAATGACAAATCTACCCAAATTAATTTACTTAATCATTGTCATACCAGTAAAACGGCCAAAATATTTTATATATCTAGAAAAAAATAATAATATAAATCATCTGGAAGAGCAAAAGTTCAAGAATATCAAGGGTACTAATGAAAAAAAATGCAAAGAAAGGTGGCTAGCCATGCCAAATCTAAAACTATATATTATAATGCAATAATCATCAAAACTATTTAATACTAAGAAATAGAGTGGTGGAATAGTGGAATAGGTTAGGTATACAAGACCGAGTACTCAATGACCACTGTTTGATAAACCTAAAGACTTCTCCTTCTGGATAATAATTCACTATTTAACAAAAACTTCTGGGAAAACTGGAAAATAGTATGACAGAAACTGGGGACAGACTAACATCTCACACCCTGTACCAAGATAAGGTGAAAATGAGTACATGATTTAGACATAAATGATGATATCATAAGCAAATTAAGAAAACAAGGAACAAGAATTTCTCACAAAGGCCTCGATTCTAAACTATATGTAGAACCAAGTCAATTTTATAAGAATACAAGTCATTCCCCAATGGATATGAACAGGAAGCTTTCAGACAAATAAATTAAAGCTATCTATAGTTATATGAAAAAAAATGCTTTAAATCAGTATTGATTAGAGAAATGAAATCAAAACAACTTTGAGGTCCCACCTTGTATCTCTCAGATTGGTTAATGTGACAGGAAAGGAAAGTGATAAATGCAGGAGAAGTTATGGGAAAATTGAAATACTAATGCATTTGGAGTTGGAATTGAGAGCATAATGGAGAATGGAATTGGAGTTGGAATGGTTGAATCAACCATTCTGGAAAGCAAGTTGGAACTATGTCAAAAGGCTATAAAACTGCATATAAAAAACTGCACCCAATAATACCATTGCTAGGTTTATATCCAAAAAAGATCATAAAAAGGAGGAAAGGACTTATGTTTACAAAAATATTAATAGCAACTTTTTTTTTTTTTTGGCTGAGTCAATTGGGATTAAGTGACTTGCCCAGGGTCACACAGCTAGGAAATATTAAGTGTCTGAGGCCAGATTTGAACTCAAGTCTTCCTAACTTCAGGGATGGTGCTCTATCCACTGTGCCACCTAGCTGCCTCTAGTAAGTCTTTCTGTGGTGGAAAAGAGTTGGAAATTGAGGGAATGGTCCTCAATCTGGGAACGGCTGACCAAGTTGTGGTATGTAAATGGAATAAAATGCTACAGAAATAATGAGCAGGCAGATTTTAGAAAATTCTAGAAATTTAATTAATAAGTCATGTCCCAATTAAGTGATTTTGCTTTTGGAAAAAAAAATAAAGTTTCTACTCCAAAAGATAAAAAAGATAAAAAATACTAGTTGTGTGACTCTGACCAAGTCACATACTGTCTTTCAGCCTCAGTTTCTTGATCTGTAAAATGGGAATTTTAGTGCCACCTACCTCTCACCTTGTTATGAGGACAAAATGGGATATTTGGAAGGCACTTTGAAAATATTCAAGCATTATATTAAAATTAATTTATTATTTATATATATCATTAGTGCTATTACTTCCTTAATGCTTAGGTTCTTCTAGAAGTATAGCTTTCTAAGTGTTTTCCAGGGTCCTCCTGAAGATCCCAAGATGCTTTGATGTGGTCCATGAGGTTGAAACTATTTTCATAATATTACTAGATACTTTAGTTTTTAATATTTTAAGTATTGTTTGATCTAACTCATATAAACAGAGATCTTTGAGATCCTCGATTTTTTTTGAGGATAAGGGGTTCTAAAAACAAAAGTTTTACAACTGCTACTCAAGAACATTGTTTTTTAAAGTAGATCACTTTTACACACACACACACACACACACACACACACACACACACACACACACACTGGAGCCCCCAGAAAGCTAACCCTAATTTCCATGCATTCTTCAAAAATGTGTTTACTTTTGCCAACCAAGTAGAAAACACATTAGTAAAAGGCAAAGGAATTCAATCCAAACAGCATGGCAAATAGAGCAACACGAACAAACCTCCATGCACACATGGGATTTCCAGAAAAACTATATACCACATGAAAGCTTCATGTTCTTATTGATTTACGATGTGGAAACCAGAGCAGCTTAAAAACTTTCCTGAAATGTCTCAAAGCCCACTAGGGGCCTTAAGATTTCATACATGCAAACATTGCCTGCTTGTTTGTATATTATATTTTCCCAGCAATTTTTAATAAATCATGAACAAATGCTTTTGAGTTGACATAGCCCATGAAGTCTTCCATAGCAGCATAAGTATAATGATATTATTGTATTTTATATAATTCATATTCTGTGATTAACTGCTAAGTACTTGAAGAAGGCTGGCAAATGAGACAAATTTCCTTTTGAAGAAGAAGGGCACAGATGAAAATGTCCTTGAACCCATATCCTAGAAATAAATTAAATTCTGATTGAGCAGAGAGAATGAAAAGATTGATGTTTAGGGCTCAAGAGGGGAAAATATACAGAGAAGGTTAGGCTTAGAAAAAAGAGAGAAGAGAGAAAAGAGCAGGAAAGAAGTTCCTCTAGCTG
This sequence comes from Antechinus flavipes, assembly GCF_016432865.1. NCBI lineage: Eukaryota > Metazoa > Chordata > Mammalia > Dasyuromorphia > Dasyuridae > Antechinus > Antechinus flavipes. The sequence goes on along the minus strand of NC_067401.1, from coordinate 124,149,430 downwards.
GGTTTTATTTCAGTTTTTTGACTGACTTATTAAATAACTAGTTATGCATGCATGCATGCATGTATGTATGAGTGTATATGTGTAGATACATGTATTTATTCATATATAGACAAAGATGCTATACAATGTGCATGCATTATACACATTTACACATATACACATATACATTATGCACATTACATTGTTGCACATGTGTGCATGTATTATTGTATGCATGCATATATGTATTACACACACACACACACACACACACACACACATATATATATATATATATATATATATGAACAGAGAAAGAAGAGAGAAGGAGAATGACAGAGAATGTGAGAAGAGAAAGACAGAGAGACAGAGACACAGAGAGAGAGACAGAGACAGAGAGACAGAGACAGAAAGAGAGAGAAAATGAGAATGAGAGGGAAAGGCAGAGAAAGAGAGGGGGGAGGAAGAGGGAGGTAGAAGAAGGGAGAGAGACAAATTATATATCAGAGATGGGGCAGCTAGCTGATATAGTGAAAAAAGCATAAGGCTTAAAGTCAGAAGATCTCAGTTCAAATCCAGCTTTAGATACTTCCTAGCTCTGTGACCTGGGCAAGTCCCTTAATTTCTTTTTTCTTCAGTTTCCTCATCTGTAAAATGAAGATATACTGGAAAAGGAAATGGCAAATCCCTCCAGTATCTTTGCCAAGAAAACCTAATGGACAAGCCCATGGGACTAAGTAGAATTGGAAACAATGAAATGATAGAACAATAATATATTAATGATAACTGGGTGACACAATGGCCATGGTGTTAAAATTGGAACCAAGAAATCCTGAGTGCTAATGTGACCCCACACATTTACTTGTTTCTGAGCAAGTCACTTAACTGTTTTATGCCTCAATTTCTTTATTTATAAAATGGAAACAATATGGTTTTCATTCCCACATCACTCTCAATATAAAGTGGGAAAACATTTGTAAAGCATTTTGAAAACCTTAAAGTTACTATATGATAATAACTATTAGCATTAGTAATGCTATTATGTTTGCTGTCACTTTATTTTCTCATCAGCAGAATAGCTATAGTGGTACTTGCCCAGTTAGATTCTACATACAAGCTTCTGGGATATTTCACATAATGTTCAGAGCTCTTTCTGGTGAGTTAAGAATTAAAAACTGGTCAAGAGGGATAAATCTGTCTAGAGGGTACAACGTAATTGGGTCATAAAAGAAAAAAGCATCAGGGACCTTGAAGCTCTCTCTTAGACGCAGTTGATTGAAATGCAGTGTGTGGATATGTGCCTGCAAGGCAAGTTTCTGATTTTATTATTATGAAATGATCAAATAATTCTCTTCAATTCAATCTAATTCAATTGAAAACTGTTTTTGTTCTTTAGCAAACAGTGTGGTAGAGACACAAATGCTTCCACTTCTATATATGGAGCTTAAAGGATCCTCTCATAGAATTAGAGTTGCAATAGCTCCTATGAGTATATATTTATGACAAAAAGTTTAATATATTGTTTTTTTCTAAAGTCTCATTGATTCCTTTTTCTTTTACATAGTATACATTTATAAATCCTCCCCTATGTCTCTTCTATTCATAAAATCTTCCCTTGATTTAAGAAAAATAAATGAATAAAACATTTCATCAAAATCAACCACAACATGTAAGACCCCACACTTGTAATCCCCCCATCTTTCCAACCAAAGACAGATGTTGCACTTTGTCATCTCTTCTCTAGATCCAAACTGTATAATTACAATCATATAACACTCCTTGTTTTATATTTGCATTGCTGTAATCATTGTGTGTATTATTTGCTTGGCTTTGCTTACTTCACTCTGACTTAATTCATATAAGTTTTTCAAGGTTTTTCTGTATTATTCATACTTAATCATTTCTTTTTCAATAATATTCTATTACTTTCATATGCCACAACTTATTGTCATTTCCTAATTGATAAACACCCTCCTTGTTTCTGGTACATTTCTAAATCAAAAAGACTATGATCATTTTGATATGCATAAGTCTTTTCTTTCTATTTCCCCTTAACAGTAATTACCTACCATGAAATGTCTGCCTCAAAATGGAATACTTTAGGCCCTTTTTAAAGTATCATTTCAATTATTACCCAAAATGGTTAAACCAATTTACAGCTCCTCATCAGTGTGCTTCTTTCTGCAGCCCCTCCAGCATTAACTATCTCCATCTGTCTGTCATTTTTGGTCAATTTAATAGATGTGAAGTGAAACCTGAGAGACATTTCAATTTGCATTTCTTTTATTTATAGTTACATGAAGCAAACTTCCACATGGTTGTCAATAGTTTGAAAAATTTTTTGAGTAATGCTTGCTCATATCCTTCAATCACTTATCTTGGTCTTACATATTTATGATCATTGCTTATGTATCTTGTTTATCAGAACTTTACGAGATGTATTTGATGCTAACATTTTTGCTAATCATTTCCCTTCTTATTCTAGCTGCATTGATTTTTTTGTGAAAAATCGTTTTAATTTCACATAATCAAAATTGTTTTATTTATCTTTTGCAATCTCCTCTCATGTTGACCTAATGATTCTTCCAAGTTGTCAAAAATGTCTATAAACATTTTCCCACAATTTTCATATGATCTTACTTTTATAGTTACATCATCTGCATGAAACTTTCCATAAAATATTCTATAAGGTTTTTATATAAACTGCTCTCTCAATCTCCATGTTATTTTAAATAAGAACTTATTATGCCCCAATGAATTCAACATTTGAGTTTACCAAAAAACCAAGTTATTATTATTATAGAAGAAAATATTAATAATAAGCTTTGCATGTTTATGCTCAAACAATTTTATTTATTTTTATGTTTATCTTTATTCAAGACATTCTAACTTAGAGAAAGAGAAAAAAAGGTGTCCCAACTGTCATATTGTCCCTTCCCAGCCAATATGACTCTTCCCCAAGACAATTTTGGTAACAAAATATAGTTTGATATTAACCTTCAAAAATTATTCAATTGTTACTTGAATTATTTTCCTCAATGATTGAAACGAGATTCTTCTTGTTATCAATATATTTACCTAAAGTACAAAAAGAGGATAATCTTGATTCTATTTTCATTATATACCTTGTATTTGCCCCCTTCTCTACTCCAACATTGCCACCAGCTAAATACAGGACCTCATTACCATTGCAATAGATTTCTGCTTGGTCTCCCTGACTTATCTATCCCTACTCTAATCCATGCTTAACTCAGTTGTCAAACTTTTCTTCCTAAATCATAAATCAGACAATATCTCCCCTAGAGTTAACAATTTCCATTGGCTTTTGGAGGTTCAACTCCAGGAACAAACATAAAATCTTCTAGTATTCAAATCCTTTCATAATTTTGTTCTCCTCTACCTTTCCAACCTTCTTACATCTTACTCCCCTCCAGTGAAATGTTTTCGTTTTAGTTGTTGTGTTTGTTTTTTTTTATTTTGTTTTGTTTTCACTCTTCCTCACTCAGGTGACTATCCCAACTCTGGGAATTTTCATTAGCTGTCCCCCCATGCCTGGAATGTTCCACCTCATCTCTATTTTCTGCCTCCATGATTTCCTTACAGTTCTAGTTAAAATTTCACTTTCAGCAAGATCCCCCTGACCTCTTGGAATTATCTCCAATTAATCCTGTCCATATCTTATTTGTACATAATTTGACATGTATCCCTTATGAGTTCCTTAAGAACAGGAACATTTTATTTGATATCTATCTGTCTATCTCTCCATTCATTCATTAATTCATTTATAAACTTATTTATTTGTTTGTTTTTGCCTTTCTTCATAATCCTAGTACATAATCCCTGGAACATAGCACAAGCTTAAAAATGTTACTTGGCTGCCTGAATAACATAATAGAATCTTAATAAATGCTTGCTGACTAATGGACTATTGCACTTACATGAGTCATGATTCATTCAGTTGGGGGTGCGGGATGCCTATATCTAAAAAAATAATTAAAATGGATTCTCTACCTTAATCCATTTCCCTAAAAAAAGGTATTGCTTCTACCTACTTTCCTAAAGGAAAAAGTATGAAATGGATTTTAGACTATAAAAATAGAATTTCTTATGTTTTTACAGAAAGCAAAGGAGGCTTTTAAAATACTTCCTCACTATTAATGTTATGCCTCAATTTCCCTACATTAATTTCTCTGAATTATTCTGCCTCAGTTTCCCTGAATTGTTCTGCCTCTGTCTTCCTGGTGACAATCCCCCTTCCTGGACATTAGGACTAAGATAATTAGGGCTTGGAGCCCTGGCCATTAGCATTCCAAAGAGTCATAAAACTGAAGATGGCTTATCTCAGATATCTAAATGGAACCCTCTGAACCACACGTAGTGGCTCCTAGATTCTTCCTAACTTATCAGAAATTATGATTCTTCTTCACCCTCAATCTGTCAGAATTGAATTTATGGTCCTTTCTTGGAACTCCCACTCACCAGTGCTCTACCCCACTCTACCTCTGTTTCCCTGAATGCTGGAGCCATCTAAGAATCTCTGAAATTCCTTGCTCATTGCTGGATACTTTGAGACAAGAGTCCAATCCAGCTGGCTGGGGTCAACATGGATCCTGTTTTGCCCCCAGTTCAAACTCTCCCTCTAATAAAATATTAAAACCCTCTAATTTCTATCTTGTCTCAGTTTCTTCAGCATTACATTAATCGCCTTTATTTCTTACTTATCTAAACTGGGGACCTCAAAACATTTTTAATAATGTATTCTATCAGTAAAGTATTTTAAACAACATCCTTAATGTATGAATTTTAACCATAAATTATATGATATAACTATCAGATTAATATATCACATATGTTATTGAACATAAAATACAAATGTTATGAAATATATGATAAAGATGAAATAAACAGTATTTTAACATTTTTGTTTTATTTAATAATGGGATAAAATACCTTTTTGCTCTCACTAGAATATTATTTAAAATAATATTATTTAGCATAATATTTCAAATGACAGCAATATCATTAAATGTGTTATTTTTTTAAAATCCCTGTGTTTACTAAAGAATAGTAAAACTAATTTTTTTTAGCAATTAATCAGTTAATTTCATCAATGAAGCTAAACAGCTGAATTTTTAGACATATTATCATTGAATAGACACAATATTATTTTAAACAATTTAATAATCAAACAAAATCATGATATTCAGTAGGATTCATATTTCTCTATATGTAGATATTTGCCACATCTAACACTAAAACAATAAACAAAAACAATATTTAAAAGCACATTGTTTCCACCCCACTCTCACTTAAAAGACACTTTGGGGAGGAAGAGAGAGAGACAAATAGGAGACAGAGACATAGAGTTCTAGCTTGCCCCAGTCACATTTCACATTTCACCCCTTCCATCTTTTTGCTATCTACCTACATAATGCATGCATATAATGGACCATTTACAACCTGGTCCCAACCTTTTCCCCCAATTTTATAATATAATTGCTCCTTTCTTTTACTCTAGGGATCATTATATGCATTTGGGCCATTGCAAATTGTCCTGCCACTGGACTATGACTACTCTGGAAGAGAGAGTGAGTCTGATGATTTTGCACAGGTCTGTCTCACTCAAATACAATTCACTTTCAAGTCAAGACATCATCCTCTGGATGTCATTGATATTCTGTGGAGAAAAAACGATGACAAAAAACAAACAAACAAACAAACAAACAACCATTACATAAATAATCCTTTCTACAGCTTTCTGTCTCTGGAACCATAGTCAAATTAAAACTGCCATTGTTTCTGGAAAGGATGTGATAGTCAATTTTCTGATGATTATACTCATCATAGATGTGACTTCCTAAATCAAAATATCCTTCCTAAGCCTTTACTCTTTTTATATATTGTTTCTTCTTAGAATATAAACTCATTGAGCATAGGGACTGTATCAATTGTGTATTTGTATTCCCAGGACATTATGTTTGGCATATTTTTTTAGAGTCAATAGGGAATCAATGGAACTTATTAAACCAAAGAATGGGGAATGACGTACATTTAGGGTTAGGATCTACACTTTAGGAAAATCATTTTTGCAGATACATGAAGAATAAACTGGAGTTAAGATATCTGAAGAAAGGAAATCAAATAGAAAACTATTACAGCAATCTAGATAAAAAGGTGGTAAGGACATGAGCTAGAATTTGGTGAGTATAAAGAAGGAAATATGTGTGCATATGAGGAATATTGTAGAGATCTGAACAAAATTTGGCAAATTATTTCAATATATGGGTTCAATATATTTCAAAATGAGGACCTGAGGATTATTAAAATGACTGAAAAGATAGTAGATCCTGCAGCAAAAATTAAAAAAAAAAAAAAGTTTAGGAAAGTGGCGGATTTTGGGAGACAAGATAATATAATGAGATTTGTGATATCCATCCATGTCTGTTCCTCTCAGAAACTTCATTCTATCTTACACGAAATGCAAACAGTATTGTGAGTCTCACTCAACTATCACTGCCTGAAAGGATTAAAGCTTAAAGTTAAATGTCTTAAATGTTATAGTCATTAATTTATTTGTTTGTAGTGTCATTCAATTTTATATGCAACTCAGAAACCTTTATCCTATGGTGATATTCTAGCAAAAACATTTAATAAAAACAAAAAGAACAAAAATATATTTCATTTCTCTTTTTTGTTTTTTTTTTCTTTTTTTTTGTTTCAGGCACTGTGCCTTAGCATTTTTTTTATAAAATCTTTTTATTTTCAAAACATATGCATGGATATATTTCATTTCTTAATAGCTCTAATAAGTTTTTAACATGGCAGATCATCTCATATAAATCAAGCAAGTGATAAACTCTGGTATTAATTGTATAAAGGAGACCTCGCTTAACAAACTTACTAATTGTTCTTCCCTAATATAGTCATTTGTTTTCATCCTGACTTTATTCTGTCTTTTGTTGTGACATATGAATAAAAGAGGAAAAGGCCAAAATAAAAATTGGTGATCAGTAACATATTGTCCTAAATATTAGAAAATTTGAATTGATTCAGACTTGAATGCATTTTCTTAACCACAAAAGATAAAGGTAATTTTTCTCTAAATGCTTTTGTACATAATCCATTATTCTTAAATCCCCTTTTATTTAATCCATTATTTTTTACTCCTGGGAAAAGGCTGATTAATAATGGTCTATTCCCTGAGATGGGCTATGCATATTCATGAAGTCTCATGAATTATTTACAAAATGGAATTGAGTCAACATTCATCTTATAGGAAAGCAATTAAAAGCATTTGACTCAAAAGATGATAAATCAAAACTGAAATTTTCATCACTCCAACATATACAATATAAAGCAACATTTGAAAAGGAAGATATTTTGTGGGATTAACATTTCAAATATTAAAAGTATGGCCCCACATCATAAACTATTCTCGTTTATAAAACTGCTACATGATTTTGGGAGGTTTAGTTTAGTCTTTAAACTAAGCAGATTTAATGAACTATGATAGTTTTGAACAATATATTACAACAATATTCTAAAAAACCAAATGGTTTGCATTTTGACAGTGTCTTGGCCATATTTGTGCAAGATCAGTGTTCCCAAAATTAGAAAAAGAATCCAAATTTCTTTGAACTTTTAGGCTAAACAATAACATACTATGCTTAAATTAATACTTAGCCATGTAACTCTGGACAACTATTTAATTATTTTCAACCTCAGTTTCCTCAAATATAAAATCCAGATAATAACTGCATATATTACACAGAATTGTTGTGAGAATCAAATGAGACACCTAAAGTGCTCTGAAAACTCTTAAGAGCTGAATAAGTCTTATTATTATCACCATCATCATTATCATTATTCATGTCTGTACTGCCAGACTTAAACTAACAATCAGTGTGATATATAAAGTTGTCAAAGAGAACTGAAATTAAATAATGAAAAAAATTATAGTTGAGGGAAATGAATTAACATTGTACATACAATGTTTTTATAGTGAGTAAAGCTATAATAAGCCCTCAAAGCTGAAGCCTAAGGTTAAGAATGTGTTTGAAGTTTAGCAAATCATAATTTAATACCTTCCCAGAGGCTTAGTTCCTTTTATGTAAAGCTCAATTAGTTCATTATCTAAATGAATGTATGGATGGGCAAGTGCTCATCCATCTCTTTTGATTTACTTTTTTGGTAAATGTTCCCATGTCTTTTCCACATCTCATTCAATTTATATGACAACATTGTTAATGTAAAGGCAACTGACAACTTTCCTCAATGCAGCTACCAATCCTGATTCATGGCAAAGCATGTCTTTCTCCAAGCCATCTTTCTCCTATATATTGTGTATCCTCCAACATAATGTAAACCAACTTAGAACTTAACCATATAGAAAATGCCTAATAAATGCTTTTACATCCATTCATTCATTATCCCCATTATATCCCGTGAGAAGGTGTCTCCCATAGGTAAAAATATATCCACAATTGCTGTTTTAGCATTTGGAATGATTGGTGTGGTTCAAACAAAGCATTGCTAATAGAGTTGTAGAATAGAAGTCACATTATATTACCTTAAAGAACAATTGGATATGCATAAGCTTGTATACCAATGGTTTACATTTATTCCATGACCCAAGGAAACATCAGCTCACTATTTGCTCATTTCTTGTATCAAAAGCATGACTTTTCATTTATGTGCAATTGATTCCCTGGAGCCTAATTTATTAATCAGACCTGTGATGGTGTGAGCATTTAAGAGAACACATTTAAAGCATTTTGTTAAACTATAACCACAGTAGGTGGTGCTGGCAAACTAGATGCCCTGCGTGGGCAGTCTCCCTTGACCTTGCAAGTATTGAAAGTACGCATAAAACCTGCTCCATCTATCTTCTTTAGATAGTTCATGACTTGCTTTCAAAGTCCAGCAGGGTAGAAGGCTTCATCCAGCTGAAAGCAAAAATAAAGAAAATATATAACAGATGTCCCCTTGGAAGTCCAGGGTTCTTTCTTGATAGCTCATATCTCAAAAGGAAAAATGGTCTTTAATATTATTTTTTTACTTTAATGAACTATGCTCACAATTAAACAACAGTGGTTAATCCTCCCTTGCAGTTTTCACTGTTGAAATCCAAGAATTTAAAAAGTTAAATTCTTTGAATATACTTTCATTCCAAGTGATCTACCCCTTTGCAGTCTCATCAAAAGTGTTCAAGAATTGGCACAGGTTTGAGAATCGTCCAGATTTTAATACACTTTCACACATATGTTAGGAAAACACTTAAAATTAAACTGTTGACAAATATAGAAGTTTCAAAAGTTGTAATCACAGTCTTCAACCAACAAAGTGAGGCGTTGAAGAAAGTCAATCATGGCTCTCTGCAAGCTATACTGTCGTACCTACAGTCAAGGTTCAGCTCAAAAATGATTCATGCTTTCAAAGTCCTCAAGGGTCTAGCTTAGGGCTCCTTATTTTTATTCTTGACTTCCTTCCTCCTTGCTTGCCTTGATGTCCTGGTTTCTCTTACTGTTTGCTTTTTTGCTAGTCACTTGTTAGACTTGACTTTTGCCTTTTCTACGCATATACCTTTTCTCAAAATCAGATTCCAAGGTCTTATCACTGTTTTCTGTGAGGTAGAATATGAAATCCCCTGAAGCTTAGAAAATTTTTTCAAAGCCAATCAACTGTCCAGTTCCCATTCTTTGAACGGGGCATAGTCAGAACTGTATTTTAGGAAGATCAGTTTAACAGTTGACTAGAGGATGGATTGAAATTGGGAGAAACTTGAAGCAGGAAAAATTAACCAGGAAAATACCACAAAAGGTGCATGTATAAAGGGAAGTGTCAGAAGAGAAAAGGTACATATAAAAGAAACATTATATATAATGCTATGGGTTTGATGGGATGGAAGAAATTCAGAAATTGAGGGTGTCATCTAGGTTGTGAGACTTGATATAGTCATACCCTTCATGATAAGAGTAAAATTAATCATGGGGTGAAATTCAGGAAAGAGAGGAGGGGAGGCCTTATGTGAAAGTTTTCCCAAGTGTCAATAAGGGAAGTAAAGAGAAGAAGGTAGAGTCCCAAGGGAACCAGAGTCAAGGCAATTATGAAGGAAAATATGGCTAAGGTTTTTTCTGTAACAGTGGTATGAGAATGATGCAAGAAGGGCCCAAGGCAGATCCAAGTTGACATTTTAGTTATTAGTACTCCTCATTCTTATTTCTTCTATTTCTTGCTTGCTCTTTCCTTCCACCTTTCCCCTCTCAACTTCCTAAAAATAAGAGTTACAAATGTCATAGCTAAATTTATGGGAAAAGAGAAGAACTATTACATTCACCATCTCAAACCCTGAAACTTATGTTCTTTAGATAAACTAGTTCCCTTTCCCCCTTTTCTTTGTCTGTAGAGGCCTTACCATTAATTTAGCCACTGACATTTCTGTTGTTCTTTGTTAGAAGGTTACTTGTTAAAGTGTTTATAAAAGATATCAAGTCATAATATTGGTTCCAAAGGACATATCTGACTTTTGAACTGGTCCACTATGTAAGAGTAGTGGAGAGACTTGGAATAAAGACCTCACAATGATTTTAAAATATTTAAGGAAGGTGGATAAAGCACAAGGCCTGAAGTCAGGAGGACTTGAGTTCAAATATGACCTCAGACACTTAACACTTCCTAGCTGTGTGGCTCTGGGATAATCACTTAATCCCAATTGCCTCAACAAAAAAAAAAAAAAGAATAAAAGAAAGAATGAAAGAAAGGAAAGAAAGAAGGAAGGAAGGAAGGAAGGAAGGAAGGAAGGAAGGAAGGAAGGATATTTAAAGAGATTCTACTGTTTCTTCCCATTGAAAGGTTCAGCCCCAACTTGACCACCTGGTCATCATGATACCCAAATGAAGATATATTGAATGAACTGACAATTCGGGAAACAAAATTTTTTTTGTCATCAAGACATAATTAAAAGAAATTATGTCCCCTAATCCTACACTCTAAAAAAAAGTTAGCCTATAACTCCCAGACCCAAAGTTATTAATGCAATTTACAATAGTTCCTAAAAGATAATCTTCCCTCTCACTTTTCATAGTAAATTAGATTTATTCCCTTAATATTCCTTATTTATCTATTGGGACACTTGACTTTGTAGGAAAAAAATATCTTTATAATGACAAATTGAAACAAATAAAGAAAAAAGTTATTCTAGGACAAATAATCCTATAAATCCCTCCTTTTGGGTACTAGAAAAACAAATGGTATCTCGATCTTTCTCAGCCTGGAAAAGAAAAGCTATTTGTCTGTCTGTTGGTTTGTCATCTTTCTGTCTTATATATACTAAAAAACTGAGATAGGTTTTTATTGTATTTTGGTTTTTGAGTGGGCTCTTCCCTCTTGTGAGTTCTCTTTCATACTATTTCAATTTCAGAGGAAGAGAACTTGAGTTTCTTGTTTTTATCTTCTCTTTATTTCTGCCTATCTCTATCTTTCTGTCTCTCTATCTCTTTTTGTATTTTGTTTTTGTTTTTGTTTTTGTCTCTCTGTCTCGGATTCTACTCCCCCCTCCCATCCTCTTCATTCCCAAGGACTAAGATATTCTTGGTTTGGTTTGGTTTATTTTTCCTAACCAGGATGCCTGAAGACACTCCAGGAAGAAAAATACAAAGAGCCTTGAGGAAAGGTAACTATTTCAATCATTCTGGTTGTGGTTTTTTTCCTGTCTTATTTGTACTTTCACTGCAAATTTCTGTCCTTTTTAAATTCTGGGTATCTTATCTCCTTTCTGTGTGTGTCTCCCTTCTGTGATTTACTGTGTTGAGGAACAGTGTAGTAAGATTATCTTGGGACTCAGAAAGATACGTGTTCAAGTCTTGTTTCTGAAACATATTAGCTATGAACAAACCTTTTAGTGCATGAGCTCACATAATTCTCTAAGACCAGAAATTACAGAGAAATTACTGACATATCAAAAAAGGGAGTTTCTACTCAAAAGGTTTCCTAGCCAAAATCATCAGTCCAGATTGCTCCTACCAAGTTCTAGTTTCAGTGATCAAAAGGTTTGTTTTCTCCTGAAAACTCAATAAATATCACTCCTAATTTGAAAATAAAATACATCAAACTATAGTCCTTTGGGTTTCAATTGTTAAGAAGAGTAACAAATTATATACTTATGTTTGCATATTAATTTATAGCATCTATTTCCTATTTATCTTATAATTTGTTTTATCTATGCATTATTACATTTGTTTTATGTTTATAATTTTTCTACAGTGTGTATTTATGGTTCAAAATGCATCTATATGTGTTTACATATGCATGCATGCATACATATGCACACATAAGCCTAAACATATATTTATATCTTTACACACATACATACTGGAGTGATTTACCTTTTTCCTTCTCCAGATCATTTTTACTGATGAGGAACTGAGGAAAATAGGGTTAAGGGATTAGGCCAGAGTCATATAGTTAGTAAGTGTCTAAAAAAGATTTGAGCTCAGGAAGATGTCTTTTTGACTTCAGGCCCAACACTCTATCCATTGTTACTCCTAATTTATAAATATAGATATGGATTATTGTGCATGTATACACATGTATATATGTACATACATATATGCATACATATATCATAATTTTATGAGTGGAATCTTACTTTTAACTGAGAACCACTAATGATATTACAGCTCTAGGCTAAATCTCTCATTTCATATGTAGCCTAGAGAGGAGGTGATGATCACTTTGACACAATTAGTTAATGAACAAGTTCCTAGAGAAGCTGGAGTCTCCTTATCGCTTTAATGTCAGTGGTGCTGACCCTTCATCAGGTAAACCAAATGTGACTTATAAGTTGTAGTTTCAAGGGAATTTTTTATGAACACAGGACAAAGCTGGACTGGGTGGTTCATTGACTCAATAATTGCCTTACATCCCACATCCACACATGGTCATCGCACAATTACAATTCATTCCCCTGCCATCAAATGCTGACTTGCTTGTCTCTATGCTAACTTTTAATTAACAGTACAAAGATGCTTTTATCACCTAGTAATTTTTGAAGCTTTGTCCTTCCCCCAAATAATGCATGCTTGAAAAGACATAGTGAAAGATACATGGAGCCCAGCCATTCTACTGTCAAATTAACATTTTCCCTCAGTGATTCTTCACATTTGTGTTGCATGCTAAAGATGAGGTATAAACTCTTTTTCACAGCAGACTAGTGATTTACTAAGACAACTCTGCCATTGCCTCTCTCCTTGTTTTTAGGAAAGATTTGTGCATAGAAAAGGATCTCTTTTTCCAACTTTTTTTATCTCAAGATATAAGTATTTTCTCATAAAAATGGCATAGGTCTCATCTCTGAAAAAGGTCAGAGACTAAGCTGAAGGAGATATTTGTTAAAGATTATTATATGGATCTCTATCTTTATAGATAGTGGCAGGGGGAGTTTCTCCACTTCATTAAGCACCACCAGCCCCCATTCCATAGGACAATATTACAGAAAGTAAAGGGTAGATAATAGAGATGATGAGTTGCTATTATATTCACCAAAGTAAAAATGTTTGTCTTCACATTTTGCAAAGTGTGAAGGAGTTCTCATAGAAGGAGAGTCATCTTGTCATTGACTGGCTAAAGATCAACCATACCTTTGATAGCTTTTAAAAACTGAGCTTGTCAGCCCTACAGATAGATGAGGCAGTTCAAATCAAGGAGTATCTTTATGGAGTGAGACTTCTTACTTTATATAGAGGGCAGCAGTGAGTGGAAGAACAGAAGAGAATTTCTCTGGCAGAAAGATCAAGGAAGATGATTGAAAAAAGGCCATTGGATTTGACAATTAAGAGATCATTGGTAACCTTGAAAAAGGTCTTAGATTGAATGCTAAAGTCAGAAAGCAGACTGGAGAGGGAATTAAGAAGGGAGGAAAAGGAAAGAGAATGGATGTACCTATTGTATTCCATTCTCATGGAATTTAACCTTCCTTCTAGGTCTTCAAGGAGAAACTGCACTATCATTTGTCAATCATCTCTTAGGGAGCTTCCTTTGGCACACAAATATGATTTGTTAGCTATCAATATCTCTTCTAACTCTCAAACTCTATAATTATAAAATTGGGCTCCTCTTCTCCACTGATGCTATGTCTATCAATAGGAATGTGTACACTGGGTTTTCAGGTTTTGTAGCTACTTTTCTTATTATACCTTCTAGTAAATGCTTTTCTTTTTATATAATTATTGAATATGTATTAAATATTCATTGAGTATTTAAGATTACCATAGTGACAAAATCTGCTGAGAGATTATTTTATGAGTGAACCACCAGAATACTTTAAAGTTGACATAGTAGTCATCCTCTGATGGACCTCAATTTACAATTATGAGTGAAAGTTGGAGGAAATCCCTGAAAGGATACTACATTGCATATTAAAATATTAATTTTCTCATAGAGTACATAGTACTTTTGAGAAATAGTCATTATAGGTACATAGTCATTATAGGTACCATATAAGTTATATTACTTAATGTGGACAATACCCTGAATAAGACCACTGGCTTAAGAGTCAAGGGCACTAGTTTCAATTGTTATTTTTGGTTCTGCTTCTGAGACTTTAAGATGATTTAACATCATCAGTTTCTTTATCTGAAAAATGAACAGGATTGAACTACATGACTGCTAAAGTCCCTATCAGCTCAAGATTTATCAAATAAACTGATGACTTCTTAAACGCTTAAAAAAAAGCTTGATCATATCCTCTGCTACTTATTCTCCTAGAATTAATTTATAACACAATTATTCAATCAATAATATTTATTAAGAACCTATTATATTCCAAGCACTTGATGTTGGGGTGACAAAAAATGACAAAAATCATTCCTTACTCACAAGGAGTTCACAATATAATGGAGGAGGCAATACAAAAACAGATATGTACTAACAAGCTATAGATAGATATCCATCTATATAGATGAAAAACCATCTATATAGATCGATGGATAAATAGATATCCATCTATTTGGATGAACTGGATATAATCAATAAAATTAAGGCACTAGAATTAAGGAGGATTAGAAGAATCTTTTTGTAAAAGATCAGATTTCAGCTAGGATTTGGAGGCAGAGATGAGAAGGAAGAATAGTCAAGGCATGATGAATACTCAGAAAATTAGTTGAAATCTTGAAATGAAGTATCTTGTTTGAAGCCTAGCAAGGATCACTGGATAATAGGACATAAAGAGGAATGGAGTTTTATAAGGTCTAAGAAGACTGAAAAAGTTGGGGATGGGCTGACTATGAAGGTCTTCGAAAGCCAGTGGATTTAAATTTGATAGAACTGAAGCTGGAAAAAGCTTTAGAAATCACCCAGTTGATAATTCTGTTTTATAGATGAAAATACTGCATCCTCAGAGATTAAGTAACTTGTTTAAAATCACATAGGTCCTCTAATTCCAGATCCAGCACCCTTTACCTTGAAATAGGCACTTCTTATAACCAAATAAAACCTCTGTGTAGCCCATATTTTCAATCCTGTGAGTAAAAGGAAATACCACAATTTATTCAGAAAGAGAAGACTGTCTATGTCTTTGATAAAGTCATAACAAACTGAAAAAATATCATCTGGCGGGTATGATTGCTTGAAATCCCATTAAACATTAAATAGATAAAACAGCTCAGGCAAATTAATAAAAGCCCTGTTCACTAACCTAGAAAATATCAGTCTGAAATTGGTAATGATAAACTGATTACAAGGAGAAGACTATTTCAGACAAAGCATTTGAGGTCTATAAGTGTTCTGAATAGCAAAAGAAAGAATTCTTTCCCCTTTCCTTTTCCCACATGCTCTTAACAACCTGAACAGAAGCTAAATCACACTGCTAAAAATATGCCATTTAGACACTATCTCTGGGATATTGGTGGGTACCAGTAAACCTAGATATTTGTAGTTCATGAAATTTTTATTTCTACATAAACAAAGTCTTTCTTATGATAACCATTGCCAAAGGCACTCCAAATTTAGACTGATGAAAGGCAGTGGATGGATTTTTGTTTCCCTAAAAGGAAAAGTACATTTACTCACTTAAGGAAGAGTTCATTATTCATTTGGAATTGAAGAACATGATACATTAGAAGAAGAAGCTGAGTGCATCAGCCAAATGCAAGACATGTATGTTTAATGCTTTGCCATTCAGGAAAACATAGTTACCATAACAACTCTCTCCATTTTGAAGTGACTAGAAGCTCAGAACATCTTTGGAATACAAAAGTAGCTTCCTAAAGGAAAACACTGGTCAATGTGCTACAGTTATAGCTGTGACTCCTAAAATTTCAGGGCAAAAGAATCCACTCCTAAGAATTAAAGTTTATGCTTAATGTCAGTATATTGTATTCTTCTAGTCTTACTACCTTTATATTAAAACCTTTTATGCAAAGGAACAGTCTCTCAGGATTCCTTTAAGTATGTTACTGCTTCACTGTATTTAAAATGTGAACCAATTTTTCAAAATTCATTTGAACCTTTTGGAAACACAAATATTTGTTAAATTTTATATAAGTAGAGAAAGAAATATATAGCTATATCAATAAGACATATACATATACACATGAAAAACATACATGTATAAGCATGTACACATATACCCTCTGTGTATTACATAAGTAACAATGCATACATGCATGTATAAGTGCACATGTGTATGTGTGTATATATGTATGAACTTGTTCATTTGTGTGTACCTACATATTCAGAGGATGGGAGAAAAAAAAAAAAAAACAATCTGTCACAGTAGATAAAGAGCTGGCCCCAAATCCAAGAAGACTTTTGTTTGAATTCCATCTTTGCTATCCGGCTGTGGTAACCTAGGCAAAAAAGGTCTAGTCCCTCTTCTGCTAATGTGCATATATTACTATGCTAAGGGTTGCAAATGCAAAAATGGAAACAGTATACTTAGTGTTCCAAAAGTTAATAGCCTTGAGAGGGAAGGGACGTGTAAATATAAAGCTATTAGTACAACAACAACTCTACTTATTAGTACAAATTAAAATGTGTGTTAAAAGTGTATTAGATAGGTCAAATACAGTGACATGAGAGATCTGAGATGGGAAAGAATACGAGGGGAATACTAATGTTTTTAAGGTTTAAAGAATGGACAAGTTAATATAGTCAAAGGAAATATTAACATTTGGAAGCTGATGAACTTCTCTTTTTTCCCTCTTTATATAGTATATTTTCAAAAATATATCCTAAAGTGGAGTTTCAACTACACAACCTTCTATTGAAACTACCATAGTTTTTCTTTTTTTATTATAGCTTTTTATTTACAAGATATATGCATAGGTAATTTTTCAGCATTGACAGTTGCAAATCCTTTTGTTCCAACTTTTTCCCTCCTTCCCCCAACCCCTTCCCCCAGATGGCTGATTGACCAATACATGTTAAATATGTTAAAGTGTAAGTTAAAATGTATGTATACATGTCCAAACAGTTATTTTGCTGTACAAAAAGAATCGGGCTTTGAAATAGTGTACAATTAACCTGTGAAAGAAATCAAAAAATGCAGGGGGGCAAAAATAGAGGGATTGGGAATTCTATGTAGTGGTTCATAGTCATCTCCTAGAGTTCTTTTGGGTGCAGCTGGTTCCGTTCATTACTGCTCCATTGGAACTGATTTGGTTCATCTCATTGTTGAAGATGGCCAGATCCATCAGAATTGATCATCATATAGTATTGTTGTTGAAGTATATAATGATCTCCTGGTCCTGCTCATTCACTCATCATCAATTCATGTAAGTCTCTCCAGGCCTTTCTGAAATCATCCTGTGGTCATTTCTTAAAGAACAATAATATTCCATAATATTCATATGCCACAATTTACCCAACCATTCTCCAATTGATGGGCATCCACTCAATTTCCAGTTTCTGGCCACTACAAAGAGGGCTGCTACAAATATTCTTGTGCATGCAGGTTTCTTTCCCTTCTTTAAAATCTCTTTGGGATATAAGCCCAGAGACTACCATAGTCTTTCAAGATTACCTTCCCTACCTGAAGACCTTTCATACTATTTTATTGAGAAAACTGAGGATATTTACACTGAGCTCTCCCTTTTCCTTTTATCTTCATCTCAAAAGTCCTTTTATATCATTTTCTATTCATCACCTTCTCCCCAGTCTCTGAGGAAGAGATGGCCCTTCTCCTCAACAATTCTAACTCCTTTACATAAATCCTTGATACCAAACCCTCCCATTTTCTCTTTTAGATTTCCTCTCCAAATACCATTGACTTTTTCTGTTTATTATCCTCAAATTGTCCAAGTTTTCCCCAATGAAATTAAATGTCTTGGTAGATAAAACACTGGATTTGGAGTCAGAAAAACCTCAGTGTGAAGCTGGCTTCAGATACTCACTATGTGACCCTGAACATATTAGCCTCAATTTCTACATCAGGTTTTTTGTTTGTTGGTTGGTTGGTTGGTTTTTAAGGAGGGAGGAGGAGTGATAATAAACAAACCTCACAGAACTGTTGTGAGAACTCAAATGAGATAATATTTATAAAGCATTTAACACAGTTCTGGACACATAGTTTGTTCCTTTCCCTCCCTTCCACCACTCCCCATCCCCCAAACAAAAATCCTTATTTGGACTTTGTCATCTCATATCTTTTCTGCTTTTCTCAACCAAACTATTAGAAAAAGCTGACTACCTATAATTGTTGCCTCCATTTCCTTTCCTTTAAATCTTCTTTTTTATCCTTTTGTAATTTGACTTTCAACCACATCAATTCAACTGAAAATGCTTGTTCTAAAATTAGCAATGGCTTCCGAATATACTGATCTGATTATCTTTTTTCAGTCTTCATATTTCTTGGTCATTCTGTTATATTTTACACTGCTAACCTTTATCTCCTCTTAGATAATCCCTCCTGCAACACTGTTCTCTCTTCGTTGTCCTTCTGTCTGAACTCTCTATATCGCTGATTCCTTTGCTGACTCATTATCCATGTACAATATACTCTCATATTGTGAATATGCCCCCAAACTCTATTTTTGGTCATCCTTTCTTCCACGTTTATATTATTTAACTTGGTGACTTCATTTGTTTTCATGGATTTAACAAGCATCTCTATATTTGATTCACAGATCTGTATATACCCAGACCCATTTCTTCCCATATTATGTCTGATACAGCTAAGCTTCCTTTGTTTGCATTTTGTTTCCTTAATTCTCCTTAAAATTCTTGACCTTTTGTTCTTCTAAATGAAATTTGTTATTGTTTTTTCTAGCTTTATAAAATAACTTATTGGGAGTTTGATAGGAATGACACTGAATAAGTATATTAATTTAGGTAGTATTGACATTTTTATTATATTAGCTTGCTCTACCTTTGAACACTATATTTTTCCAATTGATTAGATCTGACTTTATTTGTACAGAAAGTATTTTGTAATTTTGTTCATATAGTTCCTGATTTTGCCTTGGTAGATAGATTCCCCCAAATTTTTTAGTATCTACAGTTATTTTAAATGAATTTCTTTTTGTTTCACTTGCTGCTGTACTTTGTTGGTAAAGTATAAAAATGCTGATGTTTTATGTGTATTTATTTTGTATCCTGAAACTTTGCTAAAGTTGTGAGTTTTTTCTAGTAGTTTTTTAGTTGATTCTCTAGGAATACTTTAAGTATACCATCATATCATCTGCAAAGAGTGATAATTTGGTTTCCTCATTATCTACTCTAATTACTTTAATTTCTTTTTCTTCTCTTATTGCTAATGCTACTATTTGTAATACAATATTGTACAGTAATGGTGATAATGGGCAACCTTGTTTCATCCCTGATCTTATTGGGAATGCTTCTAGTTTATTCCCATCGCATATGATGCTTGCTGATGGTTTTAAATACATGTTGTTGATCATTTTAAGAAAAACTCCATTTATTCCTTAATCTCTAGTGTTTTTGATAGGAATGTATGTTTGATTTTGTCAAATGCTTTTTCTGCATCTTGCAATAGACTATTAATGGACTTCCTTGCCTCAACTCTCTTTCCACTTCAGTCTATCCTTTATGCAGTATCCAAAATGATTTTCTTTTAGCAAAGTTATAACAAAGTCATCTCCCTTACTCAATAACTTATAGTTATCTCTAGGATCAAATATAAACATCCTCTATCCATCAAAGGCCTTTATAACTGGCTTCCACTACCTTCTCAATCTCAAGAAAACTTTTCACATGAAAATGTTCTTGATTCTTCCAAGTCCTATGGCCCTGCTTTGTATTTATGTCTTTATTCTATTTTTTTTAATTTCTTCTCTACATATTTATATATGTACTTCTCTCCCTTAATAGAAATGCAAGATCCCTTCTTTGAATTTGTATCACACTCACTCACCACAGTGCTTTACATATAAGTGTTTTTAAAAAAAAATTTTATTATAGATTTTTATTTACAAGATATATGCATGGGTAATTTTTCAGCATTGATAATTGAAAAAGCTTTTGTTCCAACTTTTCCCCTCCTTCCCAGGGCCCCTTCCCCCAGATGGCAGTTGACCAATACATGTTAAATAAGTTAAAGTATAAATTAAATACAATATACATATAAGTGTTTAATAAATGTTTGCTGATTATTTCTTTTTGTGTTTCATGTCCAAATGATTTAGACAACTGTTTTCCTCAGCTCTCTCAGAATTGGGTACCTAAAGATTTGTTAGACCAGTGTTTATCAAGATTCTCTTGATAAATTTAACAGACCACTGGTGACCAGTATCAAATGAGGCTTTCTCTCAGAGGCATGAAGGGTCATACTACCAGAGCTTCTTTGCCTGAGTTGAAGACTTAAAAATCTTTTTTTTTTCCATTTCTCACCAACTTCTCCAAGGTCCAATTTAAGTGCAATCTAGAAGAACTTCTTTAGTAATACAATCTCTTGAAAGAAGTTCTGTATATACCAGAAAGAAAAAAGTCCTGGGTATACCAGTTATATAGAGCAACATCCTTTCAGTCCTGGACTATGCTCATCAATGTGGCTAACAGTTCATAACAAGCAGACAGAATTTTCAAGGATCGAAGACAGTATGGGCTATAGAATTGCTACAAACCTTCCACCTATGTTTTCTGACCAATAAATACATAGTTCCAAGCTCTGTGAGCTCATGCTTAGACAGCATATATGCAAAGGCAAAAGGTTGGAAAAGCTCCTAGAAGCCCTTTTACTAGAATCCTCAAGAGGTTCCCCTTAAATATTATAACATTTCTGCTTGGATCTTTATATAATATTGAATCTATATTTTTTTTCCATTATGCTTATTCTATCTTTGAATCACAATTCAGACACTATTTTCAGGCATTATAGAAACTTGTATAGGATGCTAAGGAAAAGGTGTAAATTCTACAGACTCATCAAATTTCTTGAGACTTCCCTAACCAAGGTGGAGGAATAGGACTGAGACTAAATGCAGACTTCTATTCCTCTCTTCCCAATGTATTGGAATCTTCCTTCAATATATGGAACAGTGAAATTTGGAGTATAAGTGACTGTAAGAAATAACTGAAATAATCCCACCTTCAGGCTACTGAAAAAATAATTACCAGTCTCAACTTTATGTGAATACTACTGGCGGAGAAAGGGGCATTGTTTTTGAATGGATATCTTAATTTAATAACTTTTTTGGAAATAAATCCAATGTAGATTGAAAAGCAACTTTGAGATAGGAATGACAATGACTAGATATTTTTCCTTCTTGTGGTACCATTCCCTCAGAGAAAATAAAAAAAAAAAACCTCCATGGAGAAATATATTATTCCATTTTAATAAGAAATGACAATGATAATAGATTCCTAGTAATATATTCATGTGAAATTCCACATCGTGTAGTGAAATATCTATGTGGTTGTTATAGTGATGGGGATCATTGAGCTATTTCTATTCTTGGTTAAACAAATACTAGCATACAACTAAAAATATTTACCTGTATTAAAAAAATGCTCTGACATTATTTCCAATTTGTCCAGCATATATCTTGTTTTAAAATAGTTGTTGCATACTGTATTCCAATTAAGTGTGTTTTTGTCTATTTTTCTATATCCCCAAAACTTAGAATATAGAGACTTTAATAAATAATTCTTGTTGACTAATATATATATATATATATATATATATATAATCACACACATATATGTCAGTCAACAAGAATATATATATATACACATAAACACATACAAATATGTGTATTCACACATATACATATATAATATACATGTACACATAACATATGCATGTACATATAAATATACACATATATGTATCTCAACTCTTACAGTCTAAAATAATCTCAATTCCTGTTTCAAAGCTAAATCCCCTTTATTTTCATTGAATAACAAAAGACAAAATTTATGTTAAATAAATAAGAAATCTTACTTCTCTTTAACATCGGGTTAGTAAAACTCACTCTGTTTGATCTCATTAAACTTTGTAGGCATTAGACACAAAGTGTTTTTGAAGTTCTTTAAAGAAATTAGGCCAAACATAAATTAGCTAAGTTACCAAGAATGGATTTTGAAGATTTTGCTCTTCCTTGAATTTCAAATCAAGGGCGTGTTTCTGATCTAGCACAATTAAGCAAGCACTATTTACTTGACTGAGTTCCAAAGGAATAGTCAATACAAGATCTATTCCTGACATTGCTCTCTCTGTGTTTTGGCCCTAGGTTCTAAGATAACCTTTCTGGGAGTTGTTTTCTTTTCAGTAGCAGAACTAAGCTCCCATCACTCCATTTCCATTTCTACCTCAGATTCCTGAAAAACAAGTCTATGCTCAGCTCAAGTCTAAGGAATAAAGTGAAGAAAGTAAAAATGGGTCTGAGAGTACAAACATGAATAGGGATGGAACAAGAATTTTTGTTTACAGACTAGAAGAGAACTGCTAAGCAATTAAAAAAAAAATCATAGAATATTTGTACCTTCTCCCTCTGTTGTAATGCCCTAGAAACTGAGGCAAGATAAAGATTCAAGCATTTTTAACATTTTATTTGAATTTCTGAGAGTGAGAGATTTTCTGGGGGCAGAAAAGAATCCATTTGTCCCCCAGGGTTGAATTGGACTTTCATCTCAAGGAATTCAGCATCTAATGATTTTTTATAGGGATTCCAATGATTTTTTATAGGGCTCAAAGTGATCAGGGAAGACAAAGGCAAAGAGTGGAGTCTGAATTTTGGTGAGCAGGAATTTCCAGGAAGGGACCATAAATCTGGTTCTGACAGGTTTGGGGGGGTGAGGACCATAATTTCTGATACATTGGGAGTGAAGAGTGTAGTCAAACTAGAGACAGAAAGTCTGTAACAAGAAATATGCTTATATATCTCTAAGGAACTTATCTGCAATTTATAGCTCTATGGAATGCTAATGGTCAGGGCTCCCAGCCCTAATTATCTCAGTCCTAATGCTTAGGAAGGGGGGTTGCAACCAAGGGGGCTAAGGCAGAACAATTCAAGAAACTGAAGCAGAACAATTTAGGGAAACTGAGGTAGGACAATTTAGGGAAACTGAGGCAGAAAAATTAGGGAAACTGTGATACAACATGTGACCACTCCCTTTCTCAGGTTTTTTTTAGCTTCCTTATTATTATTATTATTTTTTAATTATATTGTAAGCTTTTTGAGGGCAGGGATTATCTTTATACATGTATGTATGCATTATATATGTATGCATACACACACATACATATTTGTTTCTGCAGCTCTTAGCAAAATTCCTGGTACATAATAAGTGCTTAATAAATGCTTATTGACCATTGAACTATGACTTTAGTAATATTTCACCTCCACATTTTTTTCTGCTGTTTTCTCTCCACGCAATACTTTCCTACTCAACAATCTGCTGTTGATTATACTTCCATTGCTATTCCTACTTCTAAAATTGCTTGGGTAGCTAACAGCACCACTGTTTGAACCTCAGATATCCAGGAAGGAAGAGGATGATAATGCCTTTCAAAATTTTACAAGGTCTTGCACTAAAGAAAAATGCAGACTGGAGAGGGCTCCACTGAGACATGGGATTGCATATACTCATGAACCAGCATTCCACATTAGAGATCAGTCATCTTTATATTCAAAAGCCAGAAGGGAGGAAAGACTAAAGACCCAATATTTCCCCCTTATTATCTCTATGGAATTTATTTAGCCAGCCAATTAAAAGTGTCCTAAAGGTAGACAGAAAGCAACAGAGAGAAACTATACCTGCTCTGAAATCAGAAGGATTATAAATTATTAATGAGATGCTCCTCTGATTTACCAAATTCTTTCTAGTCTTTCTCCCTGAAACCAAAGTAAGAGTTGTTGGTGTCCAAAGACTTCCTGAATCTCATTGAAACCATTCAATCAGAGATTTAGAGTTTGAATTGAAAAGTCCATTATTCCTCATACTAGGTGTTCATTTAGCCCTATCATGGTTACATGGCAGGGGATTGTTTATTCTTGGAGATTTTTGCTTGAGTCCTCTTCCTTATTCTTTCACCTCCCTGCCTATTTTTTGTTTTGTCCCCTAAACCTCTAGAAAGGGAAATTGATTAGAAAATTTGTCTATAAGTTATTTTCTTTCCCCTATCCCAGGAGGAGCCTTCAGATCTTGCTTTCCTGTGATCTAGCATAAAGACATTTTTTAAAAATCCCCATTGAAGTAGGATTTTGTATGTTTTATTATATGTTGCTATGATGAATCCAGTTGAAATCTCTGTTCAAAATATTCATTTCTTTCCAAAAGATCCCATACTCTGTAAAAGATATTGGATTTCAAAGAAAGCAATTATATATGCATATATGAGTCAATGTATATGTATGTGCATGTCTATATAAATGTATGTATGTATGTATATACACTTGTTCCTTGATACCCTAAACTATTTTGTTACTTACTAGCTGAGGTTGTAAAATAAGCAAGTATTGTGTGCAGAACAAGGTAACATTTGCTTCCCCTGAAGTTAGATAATTAAATGGGAAATAATTTTTAGTAGAGAATACCTCTCTCTTGTTAGAGAGTCTTACATGACTTTTAATACTTTGTTGAGTGTGATGATCTACAGAGATAACCATATCAACTCTTTGTCTTCTGAGACACGCAAAAGTATCTATGTAGTTCTTTGTAAACTTAAAACACTCTACAAATTGTTATCTAATTTGATCTTCACAATAGTATTACCATGTGGGAGGTCCCATGTAAATTCAGATCTCACTTGGTCAATCATAGAGTGGGAGAACTAGGAGATAATCTAAGATTATCCTTATAATGGACTAGAATAGCTGAACGTTACCATATTTTTTTCCTGGCTGAAAGAAAAAGCAGAAAGCCTCTACGAAATAAGAATCAAGCAAGTTTGAGGATTGAAAATATAACAATATAAAGGATCTTTGATTACAAAGATAAGATCCAGAATAAATCAGTGTAAGAGAGTTGTCTCACATTCACCAATTTCAATTAATTCTACACTCTGATACCTTTATCAGACGAGGACACTAATTTGATTAAATTATAAAGTCAATCAGTCAAAATTGTAAACTAAATGGCAATAAGTCCTAGACATAGTGCAATGCCAGAGAAACTGAGGCAAGACAGAGATTAGTTTTTCATCTTTTAATTGTAGAGAGTTTAGGCTAACTTAGCAAATTAGCTTATGCTCAAAAATCATTCAGCCCAGAGTGACTGAGGAACAGCATTTATATAGGATTATAACTAGGTGATACAAAAGCAAAAAGGAATGTAGTTAGGTCATCAGGCAGCTGTTATACAAAAAATTATATTTCTCACAGCTTAAAGCAATGCACACAATGATGGGAATAGGTTTACGATATATAAAATAGTGGAGTAACAGGATGCATACCATGATGGAAATGGGCTTAAGAGAATCTTCCAGGGTCAGTATTTTCAGAGAACAATAACTGATCTTATCTGTAGAAATACCTCACAGGTGTGATGTCCAAGTAAGCAGAAGAACAGAAATAGGCAAGATGGTGACCTATGGTCATGCTTGACACTTTGATGTAGTGTGTGAGGCTAAGTTCAGGTTCTCATGAGAAACTTACAGGGTCCTTTTTGGTATAGCAATATTTATTATAACAAGCAATTAAAATAATAAAATATAGCATTTATATAGTGTCTATGCTAAGAATATAAATAATGTATTTTGTCCTCACAACAATTCTGACACTTAGGTTTTATTATCATCTCTATGTTGAATTGAGGAAATTGACACAAACAGAGGTTAAATAACTTTTTCAAAGTCACACAATTATTAAGTCTCTGAGACTTGATTTGAACCCAAGGTTTCCTGACTCTAGGCTCAGAACACCATCTACTGTTTCATCTCATTGGCAAAAGTCTAAACAACTTATTTTGGGTGGAAAAGAAGTGCTTTAAACCATTGGGTAAAATCACATGAAGTATTGTATAGGAAATGTTTTGGGATTGGTTGAAACAATTAGATACATTAACTAGCTTTGTGCATATCAGAGAAAATATTAGAAGAGGAAATTAGCCCCAGCTTAGGCAGTGACTTGAGAAAGCAGAGCAATTTTGCTTATACTAGAAGGCAACAAGATGGAGGGAGGAACACAGAGGATGTGTTACACTGCTATAACACCACTCTAATGACCTGAAGAGAAGAATTGGAGTTCCCAACTCCTCTATGTCTGCATCTATCAGCCTCTGAGCTGAGAGCATCATCTGTATCAAGAACTGAGAGATCCACCAAGTATAAAAGTAGATGCACTAGGAAAAAACAGCCTCTGAACTCTTCAAGGGCACTGACCCTCTGAACTCAGTAGAGAACTATATCTAAAAGAAATTTCATAAGGTATTCATAAAGAAAAAGTTTTCTAGTAAACAGAAGTTATGAGCTGATCCTTCAAACAACATGAACTCTCTAAGTTTAGTTCTTCTCTTTCCAGGGACCTTGAGTGAAAATGGAGAGAATCTTCCTTTTGGCGGGAGAAGGAAGGGTAACTTTTACTAATTGCTCTTTCTATAATGCATTAGTTTAAAAAAATGCTGAAAACTAATTAATTATGGCTGACAAAGTGAAGATTAATGAGGAGCACACCAGATGGAGGCTCATGAGCAATGATACTGGAATTCTCCTAAACCCTTATGGTTACCCCTAGAATCTGAAGGGAGAAGTAATGAGCCCACTCTGAGGACCTGACCTACTCATGTGTGGGGGAGTTTGGAAGTAGTCCCACAGCAGGAGTGTTATATTAGTAAGGGAGAAGTTAAATTCTAATAAGAAAGGTAAAGTTCCCAAAATCTGATTTCTTCCTCCTCATCTATCCACAACTCTACTCCTTCCCCCCAAAAAAATCCTTAGTTAATTATTTAATAGAAGTAAAAACTGGGTGTCCCCCTATTGGGTATTGAATGTGACACTTCTAACCCCAAGCACAGAGTGTATAAGCCAAGTATGTGTGGATGTCACCTAACCAATGCTCTATAGACATATAAACATTTTATAATGCCTGCTGCAAGCCTCATTAAGTCTAAGAAAGATTGGATGTCACTTTATTAATTAACCAGAGAGGAGACATAATATATTATTTACCCACCAAGTAGATCTCTCTCTCTCTCTTTCTCTCTCTCTTCTCTCTCTCTCTCTCTCTCTCTCTCTCTCTCTCTCTCTCTCTCTCTCTCTCTCTCTCTCTCTCTCTCCCTCCTCTCTCTCTCTCCTCTCTCTCTCTTCTCTCTCTCTCTCTCTCTCTCTCTCTCTCTCTCTCTCTCTCTCTCTCTCTCTCTTCTCTCTCTCTTTCTGTCTCTCTCTCTGTGTCTCTCTGTGTATGTGTCTCCCCATAAATATATAGATATAGATAAAATATATGAAACTGATAGTCGCATCTACAAGGAAATACCGTCCCCTGACTATCAGATTGTCCTCCATTCATGAAATATAAGACTGCCTCCCCCCCACCTTTACATCTCTAGCATGCAATGGCTGGGCAGAAAATGTCCCCAAAGTCTTAGCTAGTGGCTTGCACTGCTCCACATCTGAGAATCATTTCTCCCATAGGCTACTTGAGATGATTGAAAATACAGGCTCAGCAATGCTGACTCCAATTCCCAAGATCCATTCTTGCTTGAGAATTCTTAGTCAGATTTCAATGTTTTTCTACATCCCTTATGTGGAAAGACTAAGAGGAATTTTCTCAAAGGAGAAATGGAAGAAAAGAAAAAAAAAAAAAGAAAAGCGAAAAGGCAAATCTGTGTCCATAAACACAGATACTTACCCCATTCTTCATTTTCTTCAGAGTGGTTTTATGCCATTGGTGAAAAGCTATTCAAGGCAATCCCACTCCCAGTGGCTTGCTGGTTCCTTTTTATCCCTCCAGTAGTATTTTTTAAATTTCTTTTTTATTTTTTTTCACTTCCAATTTTCCTCCCTTCTTCACTTACTGAGAAGGCAAGACATATAACATTCATTATGCACATGAAGTCAACAAAAATTTTCTGAAATTTATTGGTTCCTTTTCCTTGGTGGGAACCCTTAGGCTCTTTCCAGTGACCATAGGAGTGAAATGCTTTACAAACACTCACACTTCAACTGGTTTATTGTTTAGCAAGAAGACTATTATAGCTGTATATGATATTTAGAAATAGACATAGGTATTTGCAAAATATCATGGCCAAATTTTAAAGCAAAGCTTCTTAATCTGGAATCAGTGAACTTTTTCCTAATATTTGGTATAATTCAACATAATTGATATACTTTCTAATTTGATATATTTTATTTTATGCATTTAAAATAGTACTTTAAAAAGATATCTCTAAGCTTCATTTGAAACTATATGTCCAACACCTAGAAGATTAGGCAATTTTGATTTAAAGGATTTAAAGTAGAGCATATAAGGTTAGAGGGCTGCACTTGCAACTAGAACAAGCCTGGTTTTACTTCTCCTTTTAAAACACCTTCTGGTGTGATCCTGGGCAATTCAGATAATTTCTAGACAACCTCTAAAAATACAAGTTGTAGAGGAGATTCTGACCTAGCTCAGTAGAGAGAGTTCCCTCTCGATTGATTTCTTGACACTAGTGAAATCTTAAGTCCAGTCATTAGAGCATTTAAAGGAGAGGTCTGATGTTATAGCTTATTTGGTACCCACTTTTATTCCACCTTTCAATCTGAGGAACATTTAGTGAATCTTATCAACCATCCATAGGTAATAATTGTTCCATTTGGATTTTATTTTGTATGAACTGAATAACATAGTGGCTGCATAATATGGAAGGAGAAAATGAGCACTTTTCAGTGTCTACTATGTGCCTGTGCTAAGCCCTTTACAAATATTACATCATTTGATTCTCACAACAATTTTTAAAAGTAGATCCTGTTATTTTCATTATTCCCATTTTACAGCTGAGTAAAGTGAGGCAAGCTTCAGTTAAGTCACTTGCTTAGCATTACCCAGTTAGTAAATGTCTGAAGCCAAATTCAAACTCAGATCTTCTGACTCCAGGTCTAGAACTCATTTATTATGTCACCTGCCTGCCTAAAATAGTTGGCCTTGGGACCCAAAAGACCTAGATGCAAGAATCTGGCTTTGTGACTTTGGATAAGATATCTTCCTCATATTTCAAATCAACACACTCAGAAACTGTAAGATTCATAAAAAATGGTGACTTGAACTGGAAATATCTGCTTTTTTATATAATAAAATTACAAACTAGTATTTATCCTGATTAGCAATGGTAAGTACTTTTGCAGAGCATATGGCTTCCTTCCTGAAATCTTATTTGATATTAATAATCAGAGAAAGAGGAATAAAGGTTTCTCTGAGATTAGATCTGTTAACTACTACAATTCCCAAATATGCAGGGCAGCTGCCTTGTTAAAGGAAGACTACTTTCCAGACTGGGCTTTGTTCTACTGAATCAAATGATTTTTAT
This sequence comes from Antechinus flavipes, assembly GCF_016432865.1. Lineage (NCBI taxonomy): Eukaryota > Metazoa > Chordata > Mammalia > Dasyuromorphia > Dasyuridae > Antechinus > Antechinus flavipes. The sequence goes on along the minus strand of NC_067401.1, from coordinate 124,119,553 downwards.
GACCAACCAACAATAAAAAGAATGGAATTTTGTATTCTTTATACTTCTCAGTCAATTGTGTGGCTATGAAGATGTGTTTTTATTGTGGAAAATCATCTGTAAAAGCATGTTGTTTTAGATCTCTTACCTCCATCAAGGAAACACACAATTCAGGCTTATACCATTCTCATAAAGATTTTATAGAAATGAGAAAGTGTTCCAATGACTTTAATAGTTGCTGATGCAAAGGACAGCACCCAACAGGGTGGGAGGAGAGGAAGCCATACTAAGAGGGGTTAGCCCTCATTAAAACATTAATAATTTAAAAAAATGTATTGGGGGTATAATACAGCCTCAAAGACAGACATGATGGTAATGGGACACTAGGGATGGAAGCTTGTTGTTGTTGGTTGTGCTTTGTAATGCCATAATTGGCAAGTAAATTGAATTTAAGCAATGAAGGATGGTGGCAAGTTACTAGTCTCACTTTTTCCTCCAGAACCATGGGATCCAGTGGCAATATAGAAATTAGGACAACTGGAGATGAGCCTGGACACAATGGGAGGCCATGATTTTGCTCTAAGGTGTTTAACAGATCTCATTCTGACAGACAATCACCCATTCAGTGATTAAGGCTAGGTAAGAAATGAAGCAAAGAAATCTCTTTTCTATCTAGTCCAAAAAAAAAAAAAAATCAATCTAGGAGGGGAAGAATCTCAGTGCTTCTGGCCAAAAGAGAAGCAATTGCAACTTACATTCACTCTGAGCCATCAGGACCTAAACAATAAATCAGTAGAGCTTGGACTAGGACCTATTATTGGCCAATCAATGAAAATGAGAATGATTTGAGTGCAAGGCATGGTCCTTAAGAAAGAAATCTAGCTTGTAAAGTCCAAAATATCCTTCAAGGTTTCAGTGATATTATTTACATTCCTTTGGGCAGACCACCTGCAGGTAACTTGACACAATTGGAGTTTGACTCAGTATACAATAATGTTTTATCTCAACTTGGATGCAAATTTATAGCCTAGAGTCCCAGAATTCATGGCATTAGTGTCTTTCTGAGTAGAAGGAGCTTCCTTGGTGGTCTCAATAAACTGCTAACTCAGATTGAATGAGAAATGGTCTACTCAAACCCCCAAATCAATCTCAAAACTACTATCTATTTTTATTTGTCTCCTCCTTGATTTTTAAAACCCAAATTTAATACTTTTTCACTTATCCTTTTTGAATTTTTATCTCATCAGAATCAGCCTTATGCTCTGGCCTGTCCTTTTGGATCCCAGCTCTTACCTTCAATGTGTTAGCTTTCCTTCCCAGCTGGGAATCATCTGCAGATCTGATAAAGATTTATGTCTGTGCCATTATTCCAGCAATAGAGCCAAGCGTCGAACTCAGGAAATGAAGCAGAGAATTGAGGGAAAGCATTGTGTCTCTGAAAGTCTATCCTGCGGGCAAGTGTGTGGACAGGATTACTCAGTCTCAGGCCCCTTTGGCCCAGACTAGTCATATATATGTTCCCATATCAATGAACCACAGATCAATCAAAATACTTAAGAAGCAGATGTCAAAGGCAGAGTTCCTCTGCCATTGTTCATCTGCCACCTGTAGGAAAAGAAAATATCTCAAGAAGGTCATTTCAGGTATATAATAAGTATCTGGACCTGTTGTTCATCTATGTCATTACAGGCATCTTATCGGGGGATTAAATGCCCCTTTCTCTTCTCTATTTATCTCAGACTGATACATGGATTAGAATTAGCACAGCCCTCCCACCCACTGCACCATTCCCCATCCCCCCAAAATTATACTTCTGCTGATAATAAGTTTCAGAGAAGAAATACTTAGGTCAATGTAATGGAGACTTTACTAACAGATAGATGCTCAACAACCAAATAAACTGCTTTATAAAGTAATGGCTTCTTTTACTCTCTTTGGAAATATTTAACCAGAAGGGGAACGATGAACTGTTAAGAGGTTTTAGAGAAAGATTCTTTAACTGAATCAGAGATTGACTGAATGAAATCTAAGGTGCATTCCAAATTTAAGACCTGTCATTCTCATATGTAGAGACAGGTGAGAGTTTGAACATTTGGCCTGGAGTCAAGAAAACCCAAGTTCAAATCTGGCTTCAGATACTTACTAGTTGTGTGATCCTGGACAAGTCATTTAATCTCTATTTGCCTCAGTTTTCTCAACTGAAAAGTGTGAATAATAATAATAACTACCACCTGGGTGGTTTTGAAGCTCAAATGAGATATTTGTAAAGTATTTGGCACAGTGTCTGGTAGCACATACTTTTGATGATACAGAGATATAAACACACTCAAAGTTAAACTTGGCGTTATGTTCTTATAAAGAACATATGCACTATCCACACCAATGGCTACCTTTTCTTTTATTAAAGTGAATAAAATTAATCACTGAGAACCATACATCAGGAGCAATTGAACTGTTCTAATTTAATCATGTCCTTGACTAAGCAATTTGCAATAATTGCTTAATTGTGAAACAGATACAAGGTCTATAAACACAATCAAGAAATATATCAGGTGGCAGCATTGCTGCAATAGGGAATGATTTCAGTTTTAGATGAGGATTAAACCTCTTCCTAGTTTAAGCTTGGAATCCATTCTGTGTGATGTACTGTTTTAAATAGAAACTACAAGCAAATAAGAAATATATTGGCCCCTGTCACAGAAGTGAAAATTTAATGTTCTTCCTTACTTATCTGAATTGATTTTGTGTAGTACAAACTTCTATAAATAAAGCTTTAGAAAACATCTCTTTTCCTACATGTCATGGGAGGATAAGAGTCCAGGTCATACTTTGCACAAAATGCAAACTATAGTAGGATTTCTGTAGCAGGAAGTTTGGAGAATCTGAAAATGAAATGTAGTGGGGCTCCTTTCCATCTCTGCTTCAGGATTTCTTGTTTCCTGCAAGTTTATATATAACAAGATAACCAAAAGCCTTTTCATTGGTTGCTAAGCCAGAACTGAGTGCCTAAAATGGCTCAAACAAACTATTTTTTCTCTCTTTTGGCAACTTTTAAGTGACAAAAAACTACAACAAGCCAGCTGGCAAGGGAAGAGATATCAGTAGCAAAGGGGCAGCTAGGTGTTGCAGTGAATAGGACACCAGGGTCTGGAATTAGGAAAGCCCCTGCTCAAATTTGGCCTTAGACAATCAGTAGCTATGTAACCCTGAGCAAATCAGTAATCCTATTTGCCTCAGTTTCCAAATCTATAAAAGAAGTTGGAGAAGGAAATGGCAAATCACTCCAGTATCTTTGCCAAGAAAAACTCAAATGGTTTCAAGAAGAGTTGAATACAAATGAACAGCAACAACAATCAACAGCAGAAATAGTAACAGTCCCACCAGAGCCCAGTCTGCCAGTGAATGGATGGCAATTTTGTTTATCTCCTAAATTTTTGCTGCTTTTTCTTAATCTTAGATGAATGAGCATTAGAGATGGAACAGACTACATTATGACTTTGTGAGTTTCCAAGTTTGGGAGAACTATTAGATTTTTGCCAGTAGCCTCATGGTTTACTCTATGCATTTCACATCCTCCAGAAATCTGTTTGGAACCTTCTGTTTTGTTGGATAGTGATTAATAATCCCTTTGTCCCCTCATCCTCAGCATTTCTAAAGTTGAGTCTTCCTTTGTATCACAATAAATAATACTGGTAATGAAAGACTTATTTGATTTTTAACAATATTGGCTGTTTTTCTTCTTTGGAAACCTCAAAGTCTCCCAAAAGCAACTGCAACAGACTGGGAGAGACTCCAAGTTCTTCCCAGAGTTCTTTTGATTATATCTGGGATTTCAAGCCCAAAGCCCTAGGGCGAATATAATGCAGCCTTTTATCCCTTTGTCTATGTATGTAATTAGACTAACAAGTCTTTATGAGGAGAAACAAAGATTTAGACAGTAGTAGAACAAATAGATTAGTGCTATCAATTTAAAACAAATATTCTAGTAGAGTTTGAGACCTCAAGCAGTAAATCATGCTATGCTGCCTTTCATTCTCTCTAAGCTGTCTGACTCTGATTTAGCTTACAATAGAATTAGAGAATTTTTAGGCTGGGATAGAAACTCTGTGGGTCAGTTGGTTCAACCAAACCCAGAAATCAATCTCACTTAGAATAATGCTGAAAAGTGATCAACCAGATTTCCCACGGAGACCTCCAGGGAAGGGAAACTCCAAACACATGCACATGTACATGGAAGAGTCCTTCTTCTTCTTTTTTTTTTTTTTTTTTTAAACTGTTCAGAAGTTGGGAGTTGTTTGTTTTTTGTTATTTTTATTTTTTTCTCCCTTATCTCAAGCCTAAATTTGCCCACAATTTCTGTCTTCCAAGCAGCAGCGTTCTAGTAAATGTTTAACTACCAGCTCTCCAGATTTACATGAACTGATAGTAAGTGAAATGAGCAGAACCAGGATATACATGGCAACAGCAAGATTATATGATCAATTCTGATGGATTTGGCTCTTTTCAAAAATGAAGTGATTCAGGCCAGTTCCAATGGTCTTGTGATGAAGAGAGCCATCTGTACCCAGAGAGAGGACTGAGTGTGGATCACACAACATAGTATTTTCACTCTTTTTCTTGTTGTTTGCATTTTGTTTTCTTTTTCATTTTTTTTCTTTTTGATCTAATTTTTCTTGTGCATTATGGAAATTGTGGGAATATGTATAGAAGAACTGCACATGTTTAATATATACTGGATTACTTGCTGTCTAGAGGAGGGGGTTGGGGGAAGGGAGAGAAAAACTTTAGAACTCAAGATTTTGTAAGGCTGAATGGTGAAAATTATTTATGTATATATTTTGAAAATAAAAAGCTTTAATTAAAAAAATCAGCTCTCCAGGAAAAAAAAATTACCAGTGACACATTTTAAAGTTTAATCTTTATTATTAAACTTTTTTCTTAAGTGTACTAAATTAACAAAAGAATGAATGAGGTAAGTGGTAGGTAGAACACTGGCTAGAGCTTTGGTCTTAAGAGTCAGGAAGAACTGAACTCAAATGTGGCCTCAGACACATAATAGCTTTGTTACCCTGGATAAGTCGCCTAACCTATCTTCCTCAGTTTCTTCAACTGTAAAATGGGAATAATAATAGCACCTTTCAAGTAGAGTTGTTGTGAAGATGAAAAATATTTATAAAAGTACTTAGCAGAATCCCTGGAACATTTTCAGCACTATACAAACTTTCCTTTTCCTTCCCCAAATGAAGCACAGACTTGTAGCATTTGCAAATGTCTGAGGTATAAATGTTCATACTAAAATTTTAACAATCAGCTCTTAGTTTAGTTGGAACTGATTCCAACAAACTCCTGCCTCTAGAATCAAATAGACCAAATGAAATGTGTCCCACATGACAGACCTCCAAATACTTGAACACAGTTAACATATCCTTATAGTATTAGTATTCCTATATTAATCTGTATTGATATTAATTACTATTAGTATAATATATCCTCTTCTCTAGGTTAAATATTCCCAGATTCTTCACCATAATCTTCCTAGGATATGAATATAAAATCCTTTACCATTCAGTTGCCCTCAGTAAATAATCTCTATCTTATTAATGTCTTTCCTTAACTGTGGCATACAGAACTGAAAATAGTACTCCATGTGTGCTATAACCAGAGCAGGGTATGCATGTGGAATACAAAGCTACCTCTTATATCCAGAAATCTGTGTCTCTCTTAATGGAACCAGAGATTGCATTCACTCTTTTGTTAATCACATTACACTGATGACTTATATTGAATTTCTTCATTTCTTTATTCAGTCTTATCCAAAACCTCATGAACCCATTTGGGTTTTCTTGGCAAAGATAATGCAGTGATTTGCCATTTCTTTATCCAGATCATTTTACAGATGAAGAAACTGAGGCAAACAGTGAAGTGACTTGCCCAGGATCACATAGCTAGTGCTTACTGAGCACTGAAGCTGAATTTAAATCCAGGAAGAGGAGTCTTCCTGACTACAGTCCCAGCACTCTGTCCACTGTACCAGCCAGCTGCTCTTACAAACTTTCACCATCTTCTTACTTATATTTCTTTATTAACCACATTTTCTCTCTCATTTCCAAGACAATACTCCTTCTTGTGAGAGAAAATAGATTCAAATAAGAATTGAATAATTCTAATTTCCTTTTGTTGTCAGTTATTTTTGCCCCATCCACCCAAACTCTGATTCTTTCTTTGGTCTTCTATTCTCTTGAATATAACTAAAGACAAATAAATAAAGATACACAAAATCTTTCTACTGTCCTGAACTTCCCTCACCAGTCTCAGCTTCATGACTTCCTGGCATTCTTTTTTTTATAGTATCTTACCACTCACTTATTTTGATTCTCTTTTAATGGTTCTCATTCCATCTTTTACACATTTCTTTTTAAAACCTAAGTCGGTTGGTGAGTTACCAATTGTTTTACACTGGGTCTGCCCAGTCTGGAACTTTATGTTCAGTATTGGAACAAATGAGATATTTGGAGACCATTCATCAGTTAACAAAAAGAGATTTATTTAGTCATAGGAAGAGAAAGGATATTAAACAAGGATATGCATCCAGGCCATTTCAAGTTGATTTGTTCAAATGGAAATTCCCTGATTCAGCATTCTCCATGGTGGTTCACTAACCAGCAGAAAGTGCCTAGAGCTTATCACAATTCTTTTATACTGATACCAATCAAGAAGTGATGGCAAACAGCAGAGCCATTAGTTCCCTCAGTCAATCAAGTCTCAAAGATGATTTCAATATATTTTAAACAAAACTAATCTAAACCATCAGGTCTTTAGAAGATAATAGCCACTACAATAGGGCTTCCAGCTTTTCCTCTTTAGCATCGTCCTCAAATGTGTTGTTTTGTTTCAAATGTATACTCCTTTCTCCTTTATATCATTTCTGCCCTATAACCTTTTAATGAACATTCTTCCTTCTCCTTCATGTCATATTATCATTTCTTCTTTTCTAATATCCCACTCTATTTTTTAAAGACCTCTTCATTGTTTCTGAAGACCTGGAATGTGGCAACTTGTTCCTTAAGTTCCAGCATCTTTGAGGGAGATCAGCATTGTATTGGAACATAATAGCTACTTGGCTGTGACAAAAATATCATGTCTTCACAAGTAACTACAAAGTTATCTTTGCTTTTTATATTCAATGAGGGTTTTTATCCTTTTAAAAATGACTTGTGGATGTTTACTCCTTATTCCTCAATACATCATTAAATACCTTCAAGACATTTATATCCTACTATATCACCTTAATTTCATAGCCTCACCTAGTTTTCAATTAGTCTTAAAAACTTTCTATATAAGGTAATACCCCACTTCTTTATCCTCCTAATATTAGCCATCTACTTTATCAGCTTTCTGTGCTTTCAATCCATTTGCTTTACTCACTGCTTTATTTACTTTTTCATATTTAGCTTGCCTTCCCAATCACATTTTCTCTTTCTTCATTCTTTACTTTTTCTGAGTCTCATTCTTTAATCCTTCTTGATCTTATTTTTTTCTCCAATAATCTTTTCTTCCAGAAGCCAGAAATAGAATCTGTACTTGTAGATTATTCTCCTTAAAATATTCTGCAATTTTCCTCCCCAGCTTCAATCTCTGACCTTCTTCACAAGTCCAAATTCTTCCAAAAACACCTACACAATTTATTTCTTATTTAGCTCAAATCCCATTCTGGCAACTATTACTTCTCCCACAATCTTTTCCCTTAGAAGCCAGAAATGGACTAAGTAGTTTTGTCTCAATTACATTGAAACAGTCCAGTTTCAAACTCTATTCTTTGGAGGAATATAAATCAATAATTATGGTTTTTGGATTGCACAAGAATACACATTTTTGGGCAGAAACACTAAACCACATCTAGTCAGAATCTAAAAAAATCTCTGATTTACAAGATTTTTCTGCCACATTACACATACATATTTGTGGGCTTGAAATATTTTTCCTATGGTTTTTGCCATTGAAATTTTGAACTGCTAACACAGTCTGGGAATGACATTGGGGTGTGAGGAAGGGAGAGGAAGTGAATGAATGCCCAAAGAATTGTCTTAACTGGACAATTAAGTTAATTGGTAACTTAATCTGCCAATTAGAAGAAGAAAAGATGTAGTTCTTGGGATGCTGAAAGACAATGAAAGAAATTGTGGTCACTGACTGTGAAACAAGGTCACCTTTGTAATCGAGATTGTCTCTGATCTTAGATTGTCTCTGCATTTTTGTTATTGTTGTTGAATCACTTCAGTCATGTTTGTCTCTTTCTGACTCCATTTGGGGTTTTCTTGGCAGAGATACAGTATTAGTTTCCCATTTCCTTCTCTAGTTCATTTAACAGATGAGGAAACCAAGACAAACAGAGTTAAGTGACTACCCAGTGTCACACAGCTCATGTCTAAGACTAGATTTGAACTCATGAAAATGAATCTTCCTGACTTCAGATCTGGAACTTTATTCACTTTCCACCTAAATTCATTTTCTAACTGTCGGCTCTGCAGGGCAAAAATTTGATAGCAGGATTTCTCTTCCCTCTTGTTCCTTTGATCAAATGATCAATTTAGGAAGGAAAAAAGAGAGGAAGCTGTCATTCATCCTGGGAAAAGCTTTGTATTAAATGGAGTCCAAGAAACGTAACTGCTAGCTTTAGAGAGTCATTAACATTGCTTTGTTAGCGAGAAATGATAGCATCCAATTCACAGCTTACTTTCAGCTCAGCACTCCCATTGCTGCCATTCTGTGTGGAAGTCAACGGACATTTTCAGATGAACAGAGAAGATGAATTTAAGGTAGTGAGAATAGAAAACTAGCAGATCCCATAAGGTATAAGGATGGAGGCAAAGAACTATTTCTGCAGATTCTGAGATATCTTCAAAATACCTAATTACATTTCATCAATGCACTATTTATATGTAGTTGTTTTTTGGATAAATACTTTTTTGTTTGCTCTCCCTAAAGTATTCTTTAGTGTCTCATGATAATCTTTATATTTATCTATTTATCACAGATACAGTTGCAAACTAATACACAGGACTAGAAAAAAATCAATTAGCAGACTCACCAAAAAAAAAAAAAAAAAAAAACAAAAAAACATATGAACTGCTAGTGATTTTAGTGGTTACTAAAAACCCAGTTTTAATTTAATAGTTTTAGATCCACCATGTAGACGTTTTGTTTCAGGGTATATAGTTTGACACATAATCTGACAAGTCTGCACATGTTTAATAATCTTAAAATTATGCAGTTCTGCTGCATATCAATCTGAATAATTTTTTCCTAAAAAAATTGTCTCCAGGATGCTTGTCCAAATTACAATTATGAAAATTAATGGAAAGTAAAACAAAAAACAATTCTGCCTACCTGCATAATTTTTCTCATTTGCATTTGTGACAAATTGCTATTAACTTCCTTATTAGAATGTGAGCTTCTTGAAGGTAGAGTTTGTTTTTGCCTCTTTGTCCTCCAAGCTTTTAGTGTCCATCACACAGTAAGAGGCGAAGAAATATTTGTTAACTCACTGCACCTTAATGTATTTTGATAGCATTGTCATCAATGTGACTACTCTTTCAGCTGCTATGGATCATAACCTGTAATTCATATCCATGCTGTCCCATAAACCCAGTAGAAAAACGCACCTAATATGTACAAGATCTTTTATAATCCTTTGGGAGTCAGTCGATGTCTTGTATCTCATTAAGATCCCATTACTAATTGCATTTTTTCCCAGTTACAAAACTTAGCAAATATAATTCCCTTCCTAGTGATGTATTTCTCTACAATGTACTATATTACATATACTTTTACACTTCTGCTGAAGTCATTATTGGTATTATACTGCCACCTATTTCTATTCACCGTATAGATTTCCATTGCCCTTAGAGTTATTTGGCTTTTTTGAGAACATAGTATTCCATGGACTAATCCTGTAGCATCATAAAGAGAATTTTTATTGTAATTAAGTCATTTTTCAGTTGTGCCTGACTCTCCATGACTCTATTTATGATTTTCTTGGCAAAAATATTCAAGTAGTTTGCCATTTTCTTTTCCAGCTCATTTTACAGATGTGGAGCAGAGGCAAACAGAATTAAGTGACTTGCCCAGAATCACACAGGTAGTAAGTATCTGATGCCAGATTTGGATTGAGGTCTTCCTGCCTACAAAGTCAGCATTCTATCCACTGCACCATCTAGCTGTCCCTACAAGAAGAATATTGATGTAATATATATATGAGGCATATGTGTGTATGTGTATGCACATATATATATGTATAGTTTAGTGATAGAAAACATCTTGGACCACTGAAATTGAAGTACTATTTCCCAAATGTAATCCATTCCATTCTTGCCCTGTTCTGTTTTAGGCCTAATTCATAATTCATACATGCTACTAAGTTAGCTCAATGGCTTGCCTGCCTGGATATTTTTAATTATTTGGGCAATATAAATTTTTTATCTGCTTTGATTTTTCTTTGTTGATGGTTGGTCCAATCACTTTATCATTACTGTAAATTTTACTGAAGAGGTTTTTTTTTTTTTTTTTTTTTTTTTTTCCCAGAGTCCTATTGAATTAGTAAAATGCCATTATGCATAGGAATAGTTGGTGATTTATAAGAAAACTAAAATCTATAGTTTATGCAGGTAGTTTCTGAATGAGGAAGAAGAGGAAGAGGAAGAGAAAAAGGAGGAAGTTAACATATCTAGCATTTATATAGCACTTTAAGATTTACAATGTGTTATACAAATATCTCATTTGATGTTTGTAAAAAGTCTGTGAGGTAGATAATGTTATAAATCTTATTTTACATGTGAGGAAACTGAGGCAGACAAAGGTTAAATGACTTGCCCAGGTTCACATTGTTAACAAGTGTCTAAAGCCAGATTTAAATTCAGGTCTTGCTGACTTCAAGTCCAGTGCTCTATATACTGCACTATCTAGCTACCTTTTATAATTTTCATCTAACATGCAGTATCCTTTAGCTAGGGGTTCCCCTTTAAACTCTATCAGTTTCTAATTTTTTCTTGAATAAATAGTTCATTATATACAGATATGAATATTCCAGGTTATGGTTACGGTTTCCATTTTTTATTAGTCCCAAATAATATTTTTCAAAGACATCAAGGTGACAGATAGAGTACATGAGCCTAGAATCCAGAAAACGTCTCTCCCTTAATTCAAGTAAGTTCTTAGACACTTACTAGCTGTGTGATTGTGGATAAATCACTTAACCCTCTTTATTTTAGTTTCTTATCTGTAAAATGAGCTGGAGAAGGCAATAGCTAACTTATCTTTACCAAGAAAATCCCAAAGGAGATCACAAAGAATAAAATACAATGAAATGTATTGTATCGACTCAACAACAACAAAAATTTCCAACATGTATTTGCCATCTTCCATAGTCTGACCCTGACTTTGGTGGGACCTGTGATTGTGTTGCTCTTAAATTTGAACACTATTAGATACTCAGTGTCCATCTAATAATTAACAAAAGGAGATTTTCCTTGTCAAAATAAAGGAAAGACAGTTAGAACAGGGAAGGGATGTTTATGTAAGAGATAGTGTTGATTTAGCTGACAGTAATTCTTTTGAGACAGTACCATCATCTTGTTTGTTATATGAGGAAGTTAGGTGGAACAATATATAGAACAATGGACCTGGAATCAGGATGACTTGAATTCAAATCCAACCTCGAATATTTGGGCAAGTCATGTACCTATGTCTCCTTCAGTTTCCTCATCTGCAAATATATATCTTATACCTAGAGGGATGTTATAAAGATCAAATTAGAAAATATTTACAAAACTTTGAAAACTTTAAAGTATTTGATAAATACCAATGATTATGATAATGATGATGATGATTAACCTGTGATCAGAGGCCAAGGGAAGTAGTATATAGCCTTCTTTTCTTGGTTTGTACTTGATGACCAGGAAACCCCATGAATAGCCTGAACTTTAGTCCAATTAAATTTTGAAGATTGTTTCAATGATGTTTATGGAAAAGATAGTCTAATTTGCAGTGGAGAAGGGAGAGAAAGGGAAATAATTTATTGCTTCCACCACCCTATCTTTAACATGAACCCACTTGCATATACTGTCAAACTTCATTATATGCCAACTTCTAGGACTATCCCCTGATACTACTCCTATTCCTTACTCCCACCTTGGAACTTTCCCTCCATACAGAGACTCATGAAGTCTAGAATTATGACAATCAAATATTGATATTTACCTAGGCTCTTCCTCATAGTCCCCAAAGTTCAACTATCCATTTGTAGAAATTAGCAATAACACCCAGGGTTCATACTCAATCACTCTGGCTAACTAGATAGGCTGAAAATGATTACCTACAAATTCTACCCTGATCCTCATTCCTCAAAAAAATAAAAAGAAATGCAAAAACACATGTCTCTAGGGACTTCAAATTTCTAAGATTTCATATTGGCAATACTCACTCCAAGATCCAAGCTGTCTACTCCCCCACTACAAATTGTCAGGTAGTCACTCTCTCATTCTTTCACCATCTGATTCCTATCCCTAAATCTTAGACTAATCCCATCGCCAATGTTAACTTCATCTACATTCTATCATCCACCTATTTTGTGTATATATCATAAGCTTTGGTTTCAAAGCACACCTATTGTACTGATTACCCTCCTCAAGGAAACATCTTGACACTCTCTTATAGCCCAGGGGATGCTCAATCACCACAAACAGCTGTGAGCTCTCTTCAACTAAAACACACAGCTGCTATCTCTTCCATGTCAATTGATTTTTCTTTGTGCCCACCTTTGTTTTGAAGTTCATAAGTACCAAGTTATATGTTGACATAATCTTTAGGAGGTTGTCAAATTCTTCATGGAATTTCTCTACTTCATTCTCTGAACAGATGTAAACTGCAATTATCTTCATAGTGATGTTTCTATTTATGTTTGTAATGAGTTCCACAGAGTAAGAAGATCAAGTGATTTGTGAACTGATAGTTTTTATTAACTTTGAACTCTCAATGAAACCAACTCTACCAAACTGATTTTCCTTAAACTTCGAGCCATATCTGGTTAAGATACATTGTGAGGGATTGTAAAGAACCCTAAGTCGCTCACATAAATCCCAACAAAAAAAATTACAATAGATAAATGGTAAAAGTTTGTTTTAAAAGTTATAAAATCAATCACCCCATCCAGGTCAACACAAAAGGGTGGCCAGGAAATAGCTAAAGATAGTAGAATAATTGTGCCAGGGAAACTAGCTCTTGTACTTGCATACAAGCATGAAATCAGGCAGTATTCTCAACAGGAAAGTCTAATCTAGCAGTAAAGCATATACTAAGTTGGACTTTTCTAATCTAAAAGCAGATCCCAGCCTTGGTTTATCAGAACAGAAGCAGTAGACAGAGCCTGTCCACTTAATCACTTCAGAGATCATTTCATTCCTCATAGCACTGGGATGCATCTGGATACAGGGACCACTAAGTACCTAAGTGTCGACCTAAGAAGGCCATGCAAGAATCCTGAGATCAGCATGATCTCTCATATTCCTCTAGAGCTCCATAAAAGGAGGCAGATTTCATTGGAGATAGAAATGAGTCAAAATTGGAAACCACTGTGAATGAAAACCAGAGAACTGAGATAGAAACCTAGAGTTTTTTATTTAATACTTAATTTTTTCCAATTATATATAAAAACATTTTTAAGATTCTTTTTGTAAATTTTGAGTTTCAAATTCTCTGTGTTCTTCCCTTTCCCATCTTTGAGAAAGCAAGCAATTTGATATAGGAGAAATTAAAAATTAAGACTAGATAGAGATGGGGTAGGTAGAAATGACAAGGGCATTAGAAAAAATAATATTAGCCAGCTCAGGAAGAATGGCAGCAGCAACATCCAAAATACAGAGCAAAGAGTAGCAATCAAGCTTAACCTAAGCCACACACAAATGCTGGGTGATACTTGTCCAAAACAAAATCCCAATTCAACAAATCAAACTATGACCATAAAAGTGTCTGATGCATTAAATAATTATAATAAAATTTCTTCAGAGAAACCCAAGAGATAAACTCAGAAGAAGAAAATGGTATGACAAAAGTCGAAAGAAGGAGTAAATGACATAGATATAATGATTGCAAGAATAGCTGAAACAAATTAATCAAAATATAGAAAATTAAATTATAATTGAAATTAGATTTAGGAGAAAAAAATAAAGGACAATAAATAATAGAGAAAGTTAAAAATAAAACCTTACCCAAGTAATGAATTTCCTTAAAAAAAAAAAAAAAAAGAATGGAACAATTGAGTTCTGAACTCAATTATTCCATCACAGAACAAGAAATATTAGAAGAAAAACAAAATAATATATTAAAGCATTTACTACCAAAAACAAATGATGTGAAGAATAGCTCAAAAAAACCCTTTTTTTGGAGACAGGGGGCAACTAGATGCTATACTGCATAGAGCAACAGCCCTGAAGTCAGGAAGACCTGAGTTCAAATCTAGTCTCAGACACTTAACACTTCCGAGCGTGTGACCCTGGGCAAGTCATTTAATTCCGCTTGCCTCAGCAGAAAAACAGAGAGAGACAGAGACAGAGAGACACACACAGAGAGACAGATAGACAGAGAGAGAGAGAGAGAGAGAGAGAGAGAGAGAGAGAGAGAGAGAGAGAAACAGAAAGAGACACAGAGAGAGACACAGAGACAGAGACAGAGAGATAGAGAGACAGAGACAGAGAGAGAGAGACAGAGACAGAAAGAGAGAGAGAGAGAGACAGAGAGAGAGAGAGAGAGAGAGAGAGAGAGAGAGAGAGAGAGAGAGAGAGAGAGAGAGAAAGAGAGAGAGCACTAGGATGGCAGAGAGAAGTCAGGACATTCTCTAAGCTCTCCCCATTTTCTCTCAGAATCAATGCTAGATCAGGCCTTTGCACAGATTCTGTAGTGACAGAACCCATAATCTTTCAAAATGAAATAATTTTCTAGCAAATGATATCTTGAAAGAATTTCAGGAAAGATCTGTAAGAAAAGAATGCATCCCAGTGCAGAAACAGCACAGGGAATCTAGTGAGAATCTCTTAGCCAAAAAATGGCTGTGTTTATCACTATTCCCATTTTCAGAGGGCCAGGAGATCAGCAGTGAGATTCCCAACCCAAACACAGAAGGCAAATTGTGAGCTCCTAAACGCCAGAATAACAAGTGGGACTAGGCCAGGCCAAAGAAACATGATGGAAAAACCTGCAAGACCGTGGGTCCCAGCATTCCTGCAAAAAGAAAGAGTTTGGGACAATCTCCCTTGTACTCTAGGAATAGAGCTCAACTTTTAAAATGAGCAAAAAAGCAAAAAAAAAGCCGGATGTCATGAGCCTCTCTGAGAAGGAAGGCCAAATAATAACAATCTGGAAGAGAAAGAAAGAGAGGTGGGGAGAAAGGAAGAGGGAGAGGGGAAAGGAAAAAGGGAGGGAGAGAGAGAAGAAAAGTAGAGGGAAAGGGAGAGGAAGAGGAGGAGGAAAAGGAGGAGAGAGAGAGGATGAGAATTTGCTATAAAAAATTAAATTCAATAAGAAAACACGAAGGAACAAGGAGACAGGCAAAAACAGGGAAAGAAATCTTATCTTTTCACTATTTTATATGTCACTACCTTCTATGTCTTCTACGATCCAGTCATATTGCTGACTTTTTGCTCCTCACATACAAAATTACGTATTCTGTCTCTAAACCTTTGTCCTACTTGTACTGTATGCTTGGACAGTTCCCCCTCCTTAGTTCTAACACTTCCTTAAGATCACTTCAGATGCCTCCTTCTTTAGAAGAACTTTTCCAGTCCCTTGCACTATTTGTGACTTTTCCCTCTAAGAATTTTTTCATCTTTTCTGTATGTATCTTGAGTGCACCTATCTCCTTAGCTATTAGTATTCTTCCCCAGATACTCTTTAAAAATATTCTGGAAAATAGAGCCAAGATGGTGGAGTAAAAGTGGGAACTTACCTAACTCTCCAACCAAAGCCCTGCAAATTCCTTTAGATAATGGCTCTAAACAAATTTTAAACCATCAGGATTTACAAAAAGACTGACTGGAACTTTTCTAATTGAAGATAACTTAGAAGGTGAGCAGGTGGGATTGTGCCATGAGGGTTGGGAGTCCAGCTCACATTCCCAGCACAGCCCCAGCTCAGGTTTCATCAAAGGAAGAACCAACCTTGGGGACTTCTGAATCAGCTGCAGTACTAGCAGTTTCTAGATCTCTCAGTCCAGAGACATGAAAAAAAAACCAAACTGAAAAGTCAGTAGGAAAGTTTTGTCAAAAATGTGAGAGGAACTTGGGGAAACCAGCAGACTAGGAGTGGGCATTGGCAATAATGGGGCAGCTTTTGGAGGCCTCAGCTCAAAGAGATCTCTTTCCTCACACTGAGGAAGGACTGTGTTGATTTAGCACAGTAGAACTTACAGCCATAGTGGAGCAGATACCCTTCTCACAATTCTAGGGTAGAAAAGAGTGTTTGTAGTTCCTAGAAGGATCTCTGAAAAAAACTGCACAAAAACCCCTAAAGGTTGGGACATTACACCCTCCACCCTGAAAACAGAGCTCTCCTTTTTAAATTTGTTTTATTTTTGCTGAGGCAATTAGGATTAAGTGACTTGCCCAGAGTCACATAGGTAGGAAATACTAAGTGCCTGAGGTCAGATTTGAACTCAGGTCCTCGTGACTTCTAGGCTAGTGCTCTATCCACTGTGCCATCTAGCAGCCCCACAGCCTTTCTTTAAGAAAGAGTTAAAAGCCAAGTAATAAACTGGGAAAATGAACAGAGAATAGAAAAAGATTCTGACAATAGAAAGTTACTATGATGTTAAGAAAGATTAAAACACATGCTCAAAAGAAAATAAAAGTAAAAGCTCCTACATCCAAAGCCCCGGGGGAAAAAAAAAAGAATTGATCTTAAGCCATGGAAGAGCTCAAAAAGAATTTTGAAAATCAAATAAGAGAGGTAGAGGAAAAATGGGAAGAGAATTGAGAGGAAAAAAAATAATAAAAAAGCCAATGAGAAGAAGAATGCCTTAAAAAAGAAAGTCGGTCAAATGAGAAAGGAGGTACAAAAACTCACTGAGTAAAATAATTCCTTGAAAATTAGGATTGAGCACGTGGAAGGGAGAGACCTTATGAGAAATCAAGAAACAATAAAACAAAATCAAAAGAATAAAAATAATGTGAAATATTTTATTGGAAAAATAATTGACCAGAAAAATAGATCCAGAAGCAATAATTTTAAAATTATTAGTCTACTTGAAAACCTTGATTAAAAAAAAAAGAACCTAGACATCCTCTTTCAAAATAATGCCTACTGCCCTGATATTCTAGAAGTAAAGGGTAAAATAGAAATTCAAAAAAATCCATCAGTGACCCCCTAAAAGAAATCCCAAGGTGAAAACCCCCAGAAATATTATAGCCAAATTCCTGAACTCCTAGTTCAAGAAGAAAATATTGCAAGCATCCAGAAAGAAACAGTTCAAGTATAGTGGAGCTACAATCAGAATAACCCAAGTTTTAGCTACTTCTACATTAAAGGGCCAGAGGTCTTGCAATATGATATTCTGGAGAGCAATGGAACTAGGATTACAAACAAGAATCACATATCCAGCAAAAATAAGTATAATTCTTCAGTTGAAAAAGTGGACATTCATTGAAATAGAGAAATTTCAAGAATTTGTGATGAAAAATCCAGAAGTGAATAGGAAATTTGATTTTCAAATACAGGACTTAGAAGAAGGATAAGGAGGTAATCAGCAAAGGGATATCATAAGGGAATTAATAAAGTTTATCTATTTACATTTCTACATGGAATGATACTTGTAATATAAAAACTTTCTCATTATTGTGACAGTTAAAAAAGTGTATATATAGACAGAAGGTATAGGTATGACTTGAATTTGAAGGGATAATATCTTAAAAATAAAAATGGGAAAGGGAGAAGTGGAATGGCATATATTATATCTCATTAAAGAGACAAGAAAAAGCTTTTAAGTAGAAGGGAAGAGGGACAGATAGGGAGAGTGAGTGAATCTTATTCTCATTAAAACTGGCTCAAAGAAGAAATAAAATACACACTCTATATGAGTATATAAATCTACCTTACCCTGAAAAAAAGTAAAAGGGTAATGGGATATGGGAAGAAAGGAAAGCTATAGAGAAAAGGGCATATTGGGTGAAAGGGTAGTCAGTAAAAAAAAATACTTTTCATGAAGGTCAAGGTGAAAAGGATAAGATAATAGAATAAACAGGGGGAAATAGTGTTAGCAATAGTAATTAGGAAAAGAATTTTGAATCAAGTTTCTCTGATGAAGACCTTATTTCCCAAATGTATAGGGAACTGAATCAAATTTATTTTTAAAAAATAGTAAGAGCCATTCCTCAATTGATAAAAGGCCAAAAGATATGAACTATGTCCAAAGAGCCATAAAATCATTCATATACTTTGATCTAACAAAACTATTACTATGCAAGAATCCCAAAAGAATTTTTTTTAAAACAGGAAAAGAATCTACATGAACAAAAATATTTATGGCAGCTCTCTTCTCAGGGCAAAGAATTAGAAATTGAGTGGATGCCCATCTATTGGCTAATGGATGAACAAATTGTGATGTGTAATTGTGGTGGAATATGATTGTGTTTAGGAAATGATGAGCAAGATACTCTCAGAAAAACTTGAAAAGTTCTCCATGAACTCAAAGTGAAATGTACTGTGTACAAAGTTATAGTAATGTTATGAATGACTTTCTCAGAAATATAATTATCCATGACTGCTCTGAAGGATTTATGATGAAAAATGCTATCCATACCCAGAGAAAGAACAGACTGTGTCTGAATATAGATTGAAGCATTATTTTTTAATTTTCTTTAGTGTTTTTTTTTTTTTTTGGTGGGGGGAGGAGATTTATGTTTTCTTTCTTAACATGACTTTTATGGAAATGTTTTGCATGACTTCACATGTGCTTTCTAATAAGGGACAGGGATAGGAAGGAAGGGAGAGAATCTGGAACTCAAAGTTTTAAAAACAAATGCAAAAAACTGTTTTACTGGTAAACTGATAAAAATAAAAATATTACATGCTTTTAAAAAAGAATAAGAAAAAATAAAATATTATTTATTCTAATATTATGTTATAATGAATATAGTGAATTATGTATCTATTTATGAATATTTTATATTTAATTATGTGATTAGATATTTTTAAACCCTCCCCAATAAAAATGTCAGCTCCTTGAAGGTAGGAAATGTTTTATTGTTCTTTGTGTCCTTTGTACTTTGTCCTATATGTATCAAGCACATATTAGGTATTTCTAAGAAATTTTTATTCTTAATATGAATGGAATAAAAAATACTTATAGTCCTTTCATTCCTGAGCAACTAAGCCAATGCAAAAAAAAAAAAATCAGTATAATCACTCTTCTTTTCTCCTTGCTAAAGATAATTTTATTTCACCATAAATTTTTTTTGAGCAATGTTCCATTCATAGACACCTAATCTTTAAAATTCCTAAGTCAGGCTGCTTTACTAAAGAACTCTCGTCCTTATGTATTTTTTTAAACTCAGTTTCTGTAGTTATTCATCTAAGTGAAATGTGTTCCTTTGTCATAAAAGAAAATTGGTATTCTGTGTATTCTTCTTTTGGCTCAAGTATTCTGGATAGAATTAGAATATTTTATGATAGAGAAAGTATGTTGTGAGGGGGCCCCATGTCTCAAATTCTATTCATTTTTTCCCCTATTCATTCTTTTAAAGCAATTTAGCCATGGTGCTAATTTATTTTCTATCCAGACATTCATTAAGATGTTGTTGCTCTGAGGGAATTTAACTTGGAGCTATTCATTCATTAATAACTTAACTTAGTCTTTGAACTAAACCATGTCCACCTAACACTAGAAAGAAATCTGGCAACCTCACATTTCTTTTTCTTTTATATCTCTCCTACCCCAGTTTAGCTTTTAAAAAATTAAAATGCCTAAAATAGAGTTGATTTATTGCAATTGCCTGGTTATTCTGTGATCTATTTTTTAATTGGCATTGATCCTTAGACTCTACTATAACTCACCTTATTGTTTTTCTTCACTATACCCTCTCTGGAAGACCTCAATGTTCCTGTGGCTACTTCTACCTATTGTTCAGAAGCCAGATTGTGGGGCTTTGGGGTGCAATTGAGCAGATAAGAAATAAAAGAGTATAGACTTTTTTTTTTTCCCTAAAAGTTTGGGAGTAGAAATATAAGCCAATAGTTAATGAGATGATAGAGACAAATGAGGGTTTTTGTTTTATTTTTAGAACTGGAGATACTTGGGTATGCTTGTAGGCAGAAGAGAATGAAACAATAGATGAAAGATATTAAAATAATTATGAGGGTATCCTATCAGAAGAGATATGAGGTAATTGAGTCTTTCATCAAAGAATGTATAATGAAGGATAAAAGAGGGGAAGTAATCTCAAAAAATCTAGAAACAGAGTAAAAGTATAGCGAATGGCTTCTGTTTTCTTAGTAAAGTATATGGTGATAACTATATTATAGGGTGATATCAACTGAGTGGGTAAGAGAAATAGTAGGTCTAAGATACTAGAAAAGAAAGGTTTGAAATATTTGTTTGGGAGAGAACAATAGAGATCAAAGAAGAACAAAAGGTTTGCCTTCTGCTCTGAAAATCCAAATGAGACTAGATATTATTTATTAGATTTTAGTGGAAAAATGCTGGGTTCAGATTACCTAATAATTGTATCATTTCACATATCTCTTCTTTTATGATTAGTATTTTATTATGTTGTCAAATATTTCATGTGAAATAAACACTTCTTCCCATTATTCCTTTCTTTTTAAATTCTTTTACTTATCTCCTAAAACCAAGAAAACAGAGGCCTGGCACTTACTCTTATTTATCTCCCTAGTGATCCTAGAAGATTTAGAAGAGATACTTGTCTTTCTCTCCTTATTAGAATATCAATCAAAGACATTTATTGCATCTTTCTGGTAACCAGATACTATGCTGAGTGCATTACAGGGCTGCTTTCCACTTTTGGTGTCCATCTGATCCACCTGACTCACCTGTGGCTCTAAGAAGCTGTAGCATGCAAAGTGATCACAACCAGTAAACGTTTCAGCAGCCCTGGCTACCCCAGGGCTAAACCAAAGGGTCTACAGCGACCCTTTGGGGGATCACTAGGGGGGTGTCTACCGCAGCCATGTAAAGACTTCCCTGGTGTAATGAACAGATGAGAGTAATTTGTTCCAATGACCATAGAGGCAGATGAAGCAGATGTTGTGGATGCTTAGAGCTTCCAAAGTACCAAGGATATCCATTGCAGCAGACTTGACTCTGTCCTGCCACTGGGCAGTGATGACTTTAGAAGAGAGAGTCAGGCTGATGACTTCATGTAAGTCTCCCTCGCTTAAATCCAATTGACTCCAAAGACATCCCCATACCACTTTACCATTTCTCTCTATCTCAAAATCCTATGGCAAAAGTCAAGTGACAAAGCAGCAGATGCAGATAGACTGCGAGCTGTTTTCATAACCTGCACAGGTAGCCTTTATCTTCTCATTGGAAGCAGCAGCGGGATTTGGCAGCCCCTGGGTGTCTGAGCAGCCTTGTAAAGATCGCCCTGTTCATCTCCATATGTGAGGAAGGGACTAGAAAATTTTCCTAAAAATTGTCTTGTCTGATCACTGTAGCAGGCAGGGATCCCACTCTGTGGTCAAGACATTAAAAAAAAGTTATAGAAGTTTCTGAAAAGCTGATTCCTCTCATCACTGGCACATGAAATGTGTGTACATTCATAGACAACCCAAAATTTAGTAGACCCGAAAGAATAGCTCTAGTTGGGAGAGAACTCAACAGTTATTGTATCCACATAGCAGCCCCGAGGGAAACGAGGCTGGCAAATGAAGGACAGCTTATTGAAGTAGGGGCTGCATACACATTTTTCTGAAGTGGCCACAGTGAAAGGGAGTGCCGTGAAGCTGTCAAAATTAACTTAGTAAATAAGCTTACTTGCCTTCCAGTAGGAGTGAATGACAAGCTCATGACAATGAGATTGCCCCTTGCAGGAAAATGCCAGGTCACCATCATCAGTGCTTATCCTCCAACCATGAGAAATTCTAAAGAGGGCAAAGAAAAATTTTATGAAGACATGGAGACCCTTATCATCAATGTGCCAGTAAAGGACAAGTTTATAATTTGGAGGAACTCCCAGTTCCGTTCTCCATAATAAGACTGAACAGGACCTATGTTTGTATTGGTTTAAGAAACTGGGGAGAAAAGAAATGACTTCTATGAATACAGGTAACCCTTTCTCAGTAACTCATTATCTTGGAAGATGTTTAGAGTCTTTATAAGTAAAGTGACCAGTCCAGAATCACAATCCAGTTATTTCAGAGTCAGGATTTGAACCCTAGCTTTAAGGACATCTCTTTATTCCCTATACCACTCTGCTTCTCATCTCTAATATGGGAATAATAATACTTGCAGTTCTACTTCACTGGGTTGTTGTGAGGTTCATATGAATTAACACTAATGTGTTTTGCAAACATTTAAGTGTGATATAAATGTAAAGTATTATTCTCATGTGTGCATTCTTTAATCCAAACCTATGGTTTTATTAGTGTCCAAAACTCTCAGTGAGGAAATTATAACTGCTAATTCAGTTTAGCAACTATTCCTCAACTTATAGTCTTTAAAGAATTGCCCAGAAAACGGAGAAGTTAAACAACACAGTATCATACAGCCAATACTTGTCAGTAGTTGAAATTGTACCCCAGGAGTCCTGGCTTCAAGGCCAGGTTTCTATCCACTACGCTGATCAGTCAAGAAGCACATATTAAGTATCTATTATGTTCCATATACTGCACTAAATTTAGAGATACAAAATGGGCATTGGGGAAAGATGGTCCTTGCTCTCAAGGAGATCATAGTCTAATGAGCGGAGAGACAACATGAAAACATTTTGTACAAACAAGATACATGCAGGATATATTGGAGATAATCACCAGAGGGAATGTAGTAGCTTTAGGAAGATCAGGAAACAAGTTGAGACTTGAAGGAAGGCAGAAGAGAGAGATGGGGGGGGGGGGGGAATCTAGGCATATGGCACAATAAGTGAAAATGCACACAATCTAAGAATATCTAAAAATGAAATTTAAGTAGTAATAAAAGGCCACTGTCACTTGATTAAAGAGTACTTGAAAGGAGTGAGGGGAGAGTAACATATAAGACTAGAATCACAGGCTTTGAATGTCAAACAGAGGATTTTATATTTGGTCTTGAAGGTAATAAGGAGTCTTTAAATCCATTAAGTA
Organism: Antechinus flavipes; assembly: GCF_016432865.1. Lineage (NCBI taxonomy): Eukaryota > Metazoa > Chordata > Mammalia > Dasyuromorphia > Dasyuridae > Antechinus > Antechinus flavipes. Next base: position 124,096,234 of record NC_067401.1, on the reverse strand, counting down.
CAGGGATGACACGATCAGACCTCTACTTTAAGAAAATCAATTTAACGACTGGGTAGAAGTGGGAAAATACCACACTGCCCATCTCTGGGATTATGATTGTTGATAGTGATGCATTGAAATTAAAAAGGGATTTGGCTAGAAAGTCATCACCATAAAACAAAGGAATACTCCCTCAGGCAAAAAATCCCATGTGATCATCATTTCACTGACACCTACTAAAAAAAAGTAGTTTATGCCCTGTGTAGCTTATTTATCCTGACAAATCATTTGTTGTTTTCAAACTATATAGCAAGTATAAATTCTACAAGTATTTTCCCAATCCCTAATGAAATTTGCAGATTGGGTTAGAAGGGCCCAGTGAAGCTACTGCTGCTTCTTAAGGAGCTACAGGTACCCCTGATGGGATAACAGTGTCTTTCTAATCCTGTTGCTCAGGAGACTCCACAAATATGCCTCTTACAGTATTATCAGTTGACACCAATTAGTCAGCTGGACAACTTTTAGAAATTAATATTTGTTATGGTGGCATAGTTAGGTAGAAAATATCCTCCCTAGAGTCTATAATTTATTTTTCTAACTAGCACATACAGAGTGCTGGGGAAAATGTGCTGAAATACAAAAGTTATATAACAACACAGCTCCCAAAAATCTCTTTGTTGGAGTACTCAAAATGTTCACCTTAGATATGCTATAGCTTTTCTGCTGGACTTTTTGTAGAATTTTAAATCCACCCTTTGCTCTTTGTGTCCAGTCTGTCTTCAGTCCTAGATGCAGAAATTTCTAATGCTCTGAGGATGCTACTAGAATATGATTGGAAAGTCCAAAGTCCTCCAGTCCTTTTGTAGTTGTCAGTATGGTAAATTCACAAAAATACAAACCATGATTTGATTTACTGTTTGGTTGATTGTCTAGATTTTAGAAAGTGAGAGAAAATGTTAATAACACAAATTAAATTTAAAAATATATCATGCATTCTAATCATCAAACATTTACCGATATAACTTTGCCCTTTGGTTATGATGCATGCAACCAAAATGAAGTAGATCATTGTGAAATTAGCCAGCATAGACACTCAAAACATATATACACATAAATAATATTCTAGAGACAAAAACATGATTTTAGATGGCATCCACAAAAATATGGCCCATGATGTGTATGGAGCAATGTATTCTTTAAGTATACTAAAGTTTTAAAAGCTACATAAAGGCACAGGAAGCCCTTTGTAATTTGCAGGCTCAAAAAATGTGAACACATGACATCATTTGAGTTAGAAAAATAATAAGAGAAATGTGAGGAAACCTCCTATCTGCAAGGCTGAAATTAATGGTCATTTCTTACTAAATTTCTCTATGCAATCATTTTGAGTTATAAATTTAATTAAATTTGATTGTGTTCTTTAATTCTGTGCTACAAATAATTGAAATCTGCATTTAGATGTTAATTGGCAGAAATACCAGAGATAATCCATTGTAATTCAATTTTCTGCTGTCTTCTAAGAAGTTCAGTATATTTATCTTCTTATAAAATGCAATGGAAGTCAATGATTAGGAGCAGGTGAGAGGAATATGAATTCTGCTGTGGTCTCCAAACAATGTTTCCAAAAGAGTTCAATATACAGGTTCCATATTGGAGTAACCACTGAAGCTTGAAATTCAGACAGTTGCAGTTGAGCTGCAAAATTGTTCTTATGAAAAAAGAGGATGATTACCTTATGGTGCTTTCATTAATTATCAGCAGATTGCCATAATTAGATTAAGGAAGACTGAAGATCTTATTTTCCATTTTAATCAATATCATATTATTGATGCAGAGCCTATTGTGTACTTAATAGAAGTTGAGGGAAGAAAAAATGCTTTAAATAGATTGATAATTTTTATGGTCTCCAGGATTAACAGGGTTTCCTAAGACACAAAAGTCAATTTGTAAGTATTAGATATGTAAACAGAAAAGATTGGTTAGGACAATGAAGTCAGACTGCTCTTAGAACGTTGGTTTTACAACTAAATTTGTCTTCAGAATCATATATCTTAGCCACAGACTTAAAAGAAGATTTGTGGACCATCAAATCCAACCACCTGCTTTTAAAATGGAAGAAACTAAGGCATAAATAAGGGGTTTTTCCAGAGTAAATTAGTAAATTTCTGAGGTATGATTTAAATCCAGGTTGTCAATGACTCCAAACCTAGTGCCTTATCCACTTGGATACTGAGCAGCTCTGAGATTCTCCTGTAGGACCAGGTGTTTTTTTCTTAATCAAATAATGAAACAAGCAAGAATTGAAATATCCTTTAACTTAATATTAAACACAAAATATTGATGGAGCTCATGAACTATAGTTTTAACAGTGAAGAATCATAAAATATCTTAAATTCTCTGTTATCTGGAGAAATCTGTTCTATAAGCTGGTGGGAGAAGGACAGTAAGTAGAAATTGTTGTTCCTGGTAACTACATATAAGAAAAGTCTTGCTTCCTCCAAAGGTTCAAATCAGATGCCACCATTTCAAATTGTTCTACCTGATCTCCCTAATTGTTTTACTTCTCTCCCACCTCAATTGAACTTATTTTGTTTATCTATTTCTATTTTGTATTATGTCAAAAGAATGCAAATCCCTTGAGGGAAGCCATTTCTCCCCGCCCCATTTTCATCTTCCTATTCCCATTACCTAGATTAATGCCTTGTATCCAATATTAGTAAATATCTGTTGGATTGGACTGGGTTAATATAGCAAGTAAGTCTTGTAGAATTTGAGAATCAAAACAAATTTTGAAAATCATTTAAAGCAAATCCTTCATTTTATAAATTAGGAAAAGTGAGACAAAAGGAAAAAAATTTCTCTAAAGTAGTATAACTAGTGAACGACTGGTCATTCTGGCACTGGATTCATAGGACTGTGACAAGACTACAGTGAACTTATTTAGGTTTTCTTGAAAAGTTTAAAGCAATGCATTTTGTTTCCTTATTCATCTTCTTTCCTTTTTGATCTTATTTTTCTTATGCAGCAAGATAATTGTATAATATATTTACATATATTGGATTTAACATATATTTTAACATGTTCAATATATTTGAATTGCTTGCCATCTAGGAGAAAGGGTGGGGAAAAGGAGGGGGAAATTTGGAGCACAAGATTATGCAAGGGTCAATGTTGAAAAATTATCCATCCATATGTTTTGTAAGTAAAAAGCTTTAATAAAAAAAAAAGAAAATTTTAAAACAATATAAATGCTAATTACTATTTCTTAAGCAAAAAAAACAAAGGTAGCCTTCTTGAGAGTGTGAATAATTTGGGGAAGGTTTTTGACATAGAATATAAATATAGATATTTACACATACGATGCTGAACAGTTCTCTTCTTGTGTCAAATTATCCTTCATTATAGTGACATCGAAACTAAAAAGGACCAAAATGCTCTCTAGATGACCATTAAAGTTAAATGATTTGGTGAATAGACATAAACTCTTTGGGGAAAAAAATGTTTTTCTTTTATACCCATAAACAATTAATTCAATATCTCCTATACAGTAAACACTGAAATATTTGTTGAATGAAATTGAATTAAAACTCTAGTCTCCCAAATTTTGTTTAATTCTTATCCTATTATATTATATTAAATACAGGTATGAGAGTTATGAATACTGAAATTAAATGAAAACATCTTGTACATTGACTTGTTCTGATCTTATACAGGACTACAGAGTTAGCCTTGGCCTTTTCCTTGGTGTGAGGTCAAACAGTAGACTTCTGAGACATATTGCAACAGGAATAACAATACACCTTCTCTATATGGCTTAGTATTATGGAAAAAAGCAACTAGATGATGGTTGCTATATATCTTGAGTGACTTTATAGTTACAGGTGACCCCTCTCTAATTTACTCTATTTTTGTGATTTTGGATGTCTGGGAAAATAGTGTAAAAAAAAAAAACTATTGTTCTTTAGGATATTCTACATGACAAATATTATTATTTTTTAAATAGCTTTTTATTTACAAGTTATACGTATGGGTAATTTTACAGCATTGACAATTGCCAAACCTTTTGTTCCAATTTTTCCCCTCCTCCCCACCCCCTTCCCTAGATGGCAGGATGACAAGTAGATGTTAAATATATTAAAGTATAAATCAGATACACAATAAGTATACATGACCAAACCATTATTTTGCTGTACAAAAAGAATCGGACTCTGAAATATTGTACAATTAGCCTGTGAAGGGGATCCAAAATGCAGGCAGGCAAAAATATAGGGATTGGGAATTCAATGTAATGGTTTTTTGTCATCTCACAGAGTTCTTTCACTGGGTGTAGCTGATTCAGTTCATTACTGCTCCATTGGAACTGATTTGGTTCATCTCATTGCTGAAGATGGCCAGGTCCATCAGAATTGATCATCTAGTATTGTTGTTGAAGTAAATAATGATCTCCTGGTCCTGCTCATTTCACTCAGCATCAGGTCATGTAAGTCTCTCCAGGCCTTTCTGAAATCATCCTGCTGGTCATTTCTTACCAAACAATAATATTCCATAACGTTCATATGCCACAATTTACCCAGCCATTCTCCAATTGATGGGCATCCATTCATTTTCCAGCTTCTAGTCACTACAAACAGGGCTGCCACAAACATTTTGGCACATACAGGTCCCTTTCCCTTCTTTATGATCTCTTTGGGATATAAGTCCAGTAGTAACACTGTTGGATCAAAGGGTATGCACAATTTGATAACTTTTTGAGCATAGTTCCAAATTGCTCTCCAGAATGATTGGAAGTATTCACAATTCCACCAACAATGTATTAGTATGACAAATATTATTGAGATACACATACACAAGGAGAAATGTATTCATAAATCTGAAATTGTCAGGCAATTCATTCTGTGAGTGTGTGTGTGTGTGTGTGTGGGGAGGGGTGATTTCTGCTAAAAGATAATTAAGTCCAAGGATCTTGAGGAGGTCATCAAGGGAGAGAGTTCAGAGATAAAGGTTCAGAAATGAACTTTAAGTGCTCTAATGTGGGACATGAGTTGATGATGAGACAAAAAAGGTACTAGAAGAAACAAGAGAAAGGGATTTCATAGAAACCCAGAGAGGAGTGAAAGAGGAGATGGTCAATAATCTCAAAAGATAATCAATGCCTAAAATATTATCAATTCTCAGAAGTTCTAGGACTGAGCAAATACCATCAGATTTGACAATTAAGGCAAATTTGGAGGAAATAATTTCAATGTAATCAGAAACCAGTTTTCAAAGGTTTGAGAAGTTAGAGGTAGAAGAAGAAATGAAGTTAGTTAATGAGTGTAAAAAGTTTCTTTTTTTAAGGAACATATCTACATAAAAAGGAGAGATATTAGATATCTGACTTTTTCAGGAAATTGCAGGGTCTAGTGAAGGTCTTTTAGAAATGTTATACATGAGATAATAAACACAATGTCTATAGCAATGTAAAGGAAAAGAGCAAGATGAAATGAAATGGGCCACTTTGTAATTATAATAACCAACATTGGTCTAAGAATATAGCTCCCTTCCATCTTCTCCTTTATCCCCCCCCAAAAAAATTGGAAAGAACTATGGTTTTATGATGATGCATATATGGTTAATTTTTTCACTGCATTTATTTTGTTACAAGAGATGGTTTTATGAGTAGGGAAATAAGGTTATACACAGGCAAAAACATCAGGAAAAATTTAAGAAAGAAAGTGTTCTTTCTCTACCTTGTCACTCCCGGGTTTCAGCCTCTGGCCCATATTTGTCTCATTCAAGGAATTTGACAAAATGCCTTCTGCCATCATTTTTTGTAGCAATTGCAATAGAATTCTTTAAACATTTGATGAATTAATTTATAAATTCATATAACTCAGGAATTATGACTGTACTTCATTGGCATACAAATGACTGTAGTAATTACTGCAACATAGAAGTTAATAGAAATAAAATCACTTATATCACAGTACTCTCAGTATACATATGTGTTCCTCTACTTCAACAATTTCATCAGTGAAATATAAATTATTGCTTTTGACAAGGCCTGACATTTGATTCAATCAATCAATTAAATCATTATCTTGATAATTATGGTTATCATGCCTTGATTAAGTAGCTCCTAGGCGATTAGAATAGCCCTTTATTGCAGAAAATGCGCAAGTTCCTTTAATAACATTCACTTATTCAACAAACAATCATTAAAAACCTATTATGTGCAATGAAATGTGCTAGGTACAAGTAATTTATCTAATAAAATATTGCATAATTGTCCTAAATGGTACCTTACAAACCCATTAGAGTTGAGCTGTGTTTAGAGATACTCCACCCAGGCTTCAGATATAAGATAAACTGATTCAACTGAGAAGCTTTGACCTAATTGTGCTTCTCTAATGTCACAGATGAGGGTCTTTGCTTTCCAGATTGATTCTTTTGTGATGGCACACTAGGCCATCTTTTGCCCAATTTTAAGCTAACTTTGAATTACTGAATGGGCTTACCTCAGGCAAACTGAGACCTAGGAAAAACCTTAGTTGAAAAAGATCAGGGTCTCCTATTGCAACTGGAACCATAGTCAGTTGTTGTGACCTACATCTTGCCACTGACCTCCACTGACTATAAAGGAGAGAGTAAAACTGATAATTACACAGTTCTGCCTCATTTAAATTCAATTCATTTATAAGTCAGTGAAGTTATTGGTCTTCTTCAAGAATGAAGGATTACTACCAACAACAATAACCAATCTAATTCATTCACAAAATGTTGTCCCTGCCCTCAAGAATATTTTCTTTACTGGATCTTCATTTTTGAAAGAGCAATGGTTACGTAGGTAAAGTTTCAAATTTGTTTTTCAAGATCATTTTTTAAATTTATCAATAATTATCTTGGTGTGATTTGGTACAAATATACCTTCACCATGCAAATCTAAATAAAGGTTTTATGTTATTATTAAATTCTGAAAGCACTCTCTTCCTCTGAAGTGTCCCCCTTCAAAGCACTTTCTCCTAGACTTTTCCTGATCCTAGAAGAAAATAGAATCATCAGTGTTAGATATCCTGACCATCATTTAGTCTAGTCCTTTTTTTTGGGGGGGGAGGGGATGTTTGTTTTGATTTGGTATTTTTGTGTTTTTTTCTTTTTATGAGGAACCTGAGTCTTTACCTTGAACCTGGTGATGCTTAGAACAGGGCAGGAATAGGGACTAAACCTGTGATTTAAATGATGTAGGGAACTTCAAAATGAGGAGATTTCCTCTCCAAATTAAGCTCTATGATACCACTGAGAAGTTAAGTGACTTATCTAGGATTACACGACCAATATGAGCTATAAGCAAGATCTGATTCCAGGTCTTCATGGCTTCAAATTTGACTGTATGCACTATACCATGTAAAGCTTACAAGAAGAGTGGAAAGGGAGTGACAATAGAATTTGTTAATTTAAGTCAGTATTTCTACATTCTTGCTAATGAAATGAAATGACATACTTATGTACATGTATACTTGTATACTTCTGTACCTATACTTTGGATGTAAATTTATACTTTGAATGTAAAATCTCATTAGGAACATATGTGAATTTCATTTGAATTAGAAAAATAAACAACCAAAAATAATTACTTGCATTTATCTAGCATTATTCCCTATTTCCAAACCCTTTTAGAATAATCCATGAATTTTACTGTAATGGCAAATTTGATTTTACCAATAGGAAACTGACACCTGGAAAAATTGTATAATTTACCCAAGATTTCAAAGTAAGAATCTAGAACCCATATACCATTCACATACATATGTCACGATCAGTTTATCAAGTAGGGAACAAAAAATTTTGGCTCCTAAGGAAAACTTCACACTCTCTCAGAATGAGTTTTTAAACTAGAGAGGAAGACTGGAGGATGTGAGACACTAGAGAATTGATCTTAGTGTAGGCCCTGCCTTGTTCTCCTAAATGTCAAAGCTCCCTTCAGCATTAGTCCCAACATGTTCAGAATCTCTCTCCTTCCTACTAACCAATCCTACAGAATTCATCTAAAATCTGGCAGCCAAGAAGAGAATTCAAGGGAGGAAGGATTAACCAGTAAGAGATCAGGAAGAGCTTCTTGTGGAAAGTCGAGTCTCAAAAGAAATTAAAAATCCAAAGAGGAGTGGTACATTCCAGGAATGGGGAGAAAAAAAAAAAAAAAACTTGTGCAAAGACATGAAAGTCAGAGACACAGTAGAATACCGAATTCAGTAGAATACTGAAACTTAATCAGGTTAGTTTTATTGAAATATAGAATAAATGAAAACAAGTTCTTAATAAGAAACAAACGAACAATATAAGGCCAGATTTTGAAAAAAAAAAACTCAATTACCAGGTGCCAAAGCATTTATAGCTATTTTTTTTGGGGGGGTGGGGCATGAGAGTTTTGGGAGGGGAGGAATTTTTTTTTCAGCCAAAAATAATTTGAAACAAAAAGATCAAAGGAAGCTCAGTGATTTGCTTTGATGATGAATCCCTTTCTTGTACCCATCCAACAGGGAAGTAGGATGGATTCCCTAAGAGATGAGTCAAGTAGCAAAGGTTGAGTCTCCTAAGATTCTGGAGCCTTTATCAGTGTCATATGAGACTTTTCTTAATGGTTGGTAGCAAGATTGAAATAAACAATTCACCATAAATTCCTCTGGGATAAAAAATGGGGGAAAAGAACTATTGTGATAGAATTTGATAGGTTTGGGTCAGCCTGAATGCATTTATATTTTTCTTCTCATATATTATTTTGCTTGCTGCATTATTGAGAGCAGAGGCAGTAACAGGCCTAGCATTAAAACAGACCAAGCAGCAACCAGGCTCTTTGGGAAAATAAAAGGCTTACAACTTTGAGACAAGCTACAAATCTTTGCATGGAACAAAAAAAAAAAAGACAATTAGATTACAAATTTAGAGTTAGAAGAAGTGGTAGAGGTTTTCTCTCCAACTTCCTAACTTTACAGATGAGAATAATGAGACCTAGAGGTCTATCTCACACAGGTAGTAAGAGAAAACCTGAATTCAAACCCAAATCCTTTGGTTTCAAATTGAGGGTCCTTCCCTACTATACCATCTTGACTCTTAAAAAGAAATAAAAAAATGAAAAGTATCCATTTTTTTGGTTCTAAAGAAGTACAGGTGACAGTCTAAGCATTTTCCCTCCCTCATATTTATCACAGGCAATTGAACCTGGGGAAGGAACTGGGATTTAAGTAAAGGAAAAAAAATCAGTTCTGAATAAAGCTTAGGAAGCAATTTTCACCCGTGAAGTAATTAATGAGCAGAATGAGCTCCTACACAGGCTGTCAAAGCAGAGCTGCTTTAATGAGATACCCTCTTGGGATAAGAAATGGATTAAAGGGAATGTGTCCCAATGGACTGAGTGGTAGCCGATTTTAAAGTTATGGAAATATGCCCCTATGCAGGCAAAGGAGTCTTACTCTGACTTAACAAGGCAGTAGGCAAAGTCATTCTTTTCATTTAGCTATCTGTGTTGACAGCCCAGAAAGAAATGGGGAGGGAACTAAGAGCCTCTAGAATTTATTTGGAATGATGCTATTGATAGAATATAAAGTAAATTCCACAAAGATGGTGCTATAGAGCCATTCTGTGTAATTTGAAAAAGAATGGAATTCAAAACCAGAATGATCTGACAAGATAGATTTCAATGGTAAGGGAGGGAGATGGGGGAGGGAAATAGGCTGTATAGGTTACTAAATCATTCCAGTTTGGATAACATAGGCAGATTGAAAGATAGTGTGGTACAGTTAACAAAGGGGTCAGTTAACAGACATTTATTAAATGCTTATATGTACCAAGCTTCTGTGTGAAGTGCTAGGGAGACAAAACAAACAAAAAGAAGGTTTAAAAACCCCTGCCTTCAAGGAGTATGTGTCTAAAGGGGGAGAGAATATGGAGATATTTGGGTATCTAAAGTTATATACAAAATATTAGAAGGCAATCTAGGAAGGGAAGGTATTAGTTACTGGGGAAGGGACTAAGAGGGAAGGTAGGTGACACAGAAGATAGAGTGCCAAACCTAAAATAAGGAAGATCTGAGGTTACATTTGGTCTCAGACACTTTGTAGCTATGGGACCCTAGGCAATTCACTGAAATCTTCCTCAATTGCCTCTGTTGTAAAAATGAGCTGAAGAAAAAATGGCAAACCATTCCATATCTCCACCAAGAAAACCCCAGATGGGGTCATGAAAAATAAGACATTACTCAAGTGACTGAGAACAACAAAAGTAGACGAGGAAAGTATGGTAAAAGGTAGGGTTTGAGCCAAGTCTTGAAGGAAGCTGGAGAAGCAATAGCAGTGAAGAAGAATAACAGACAGAGGAAGAACATTCCAGGTTTAAGGTACCACCAATACTATGGCATAGAAATGGGAGCTGGATAGAGGTCACTTTCAAGTCACATCAGCCTATGTAGCTGAATTGTGGAATACATACAGAAGAATAAGGTGTAAGGAGGATAGAAAGGTAAAAAAAAAAAAAAAAGCCAGATAATGAAGGACATTAATATCAAATATAGGAGTTTATATTTGATCATGAGGATAATTAGACACACTAGAGCTCCCAGTGCAAAGGGATAAAATGATCAGAGCCGCACTTCTGAAAAACCCTTTTTGCAGCTAAAGAAAGAATAGTGAAAATAAGGAAAGGACTTTTTAGGTCACTTGAAATTCAGAGACTGGATTTCCATTCCACTCAGATTCTTACCTATTGTGGGACCTGGACAGTACACTACCTTTAAAGACTCAGTTTCCTCATCTGTAAAGATACTAGGAGTTTCTTTATTAGGAATTCTCTATCCCAGTGACATCACAGGTTTGGTCTACTCCAAAAAAGGTATGATGATTTCCCTATTAAGGTCATAGAATTGTGGTGAGCAATTGTGAAATTGTAGAGTGATGATGATATAGAGGATAAATATTCCCCATAGCAAGAGAGGGGAAAGAGTAAAGGTAATTGGACATGAGACACTCCCCTCATACTTTTCAATCCACTTTCCTTTGACAGTACTCTGGTCTTTAGGTGATGCTACTTTCCTATGGAAAAGCTTGAAAGCCAGGACTAAGAGTTCAAAGCATCATTAACTTACGCTTATACTCTGTCTTTAGAGACCAAAAAATCATAGCCAAGGCAGGGTTCCAGAAACTAGCATGTCCTCTCTGCTGGAGAAAGTAAAATCAACTCTGACTTCCTCCCAACTTGTACCAGCATATGGAGACCTTCTGGAGAGTCACTAAATTGCCTGAGATTCCTGCATTTATCAGAGCAGACAGAATGATGACTGTGTATTAGATGACTGTAAAAACAAAACAAACAAACAAACAAAAAAAAAAAAAAACCAATACCTTTTTCTTAGCTTCTCTCTGGGCATTAAGCCCAAAACTGAACTTCTAAAGTTTTGACTTCTCTGCCACCTGGAGGTAAGAGGTGAGGGTGGGAAGTAAAATAGAAATGGAGGAATAGAACATGGAGTATTTTATTATTTCAGATGTGGGTGGTGGATTGGGATTTGATGTTAACATGCTTATGCTTGTGTTACCACTTTGATTCATTTTTTTAAAATGTAATGACTTTGATAGAGGTAATTTATCCAGACACCACTACAGAGAATAAAAGAGAGTAAATAAACAGATGAGGATCTACAAGCTGAGTGATTTGATTAGTAGACACAAACACATCCCTAAACAAATGAGCCCCACATGTGTAAGGACTCAGAGTAGAGCTAATAATAGGTCACTGGCATCTCGCTACCATTATACCTTAGATTACGGGAAATGAGTGCTGGTTAGCTAATTTCCTCTGATATTGAGTCGTATTCAATAGAAATAAAAGAATTATGTTGATTGGGGCAAAAGAATAATAGCACGCCTCTGAAAACTTCTTTTAAAAACTGTATGGTTCATAAACATTGATTATAAACATGGGATGGTAATTCCGCAATTTATGTGGAATATGAATTTTAGACATGAACGTGGCATTAGAGACATATCATTACAATGTACATTGATTTTTCATTGTCATTAAAGTGCATTTATTTACTCAGTGTGGTATATTGGTAGGAAGCCATTCTCATAGGAAGATGTGGGTTCATGGCCTATCTCTGACATATATTGTCTATGTGACCCTGGTCAAGTCACTTAACTGCATCCTTATTTAGTCTCAAGAGTACTACAAGGGAACTCTCTAAAACTTCCAATCAAGAATACTTGATGATTTGTATATGGAGAGGAAATGTCCACTTCAGATGTTCCCTGTATTGATGAAATCAGAGGTCAGAATAACAACAACAAGAATTTTCTTAGCACTAAAACTGCATTTTAATTCCCTCTGTAAAATGAAAAAAAAAAAAAGAGAGAGAGATTAGAGCAATAATTCTCAAACTTTTAGAGATCAGAACATTTATGCCCACTTAAAAACAATTATTGACCTCAATGAAATTTTGCTTACATTGCTTTAATCTACTGACATGTACAAAAATAGAAATTACAAGTGGTAGATTCTTAAAATATCCATTTATTAATATATTTAAAATAATTAACTATATACTAACCCAAAAACTTAAGTATTTTCTATGAAAAATACTAGTTTGGCTTATTCAGGGTATCAAGATAACTGGTTGCCAGTCATTTAGTTGCAATTGAAACAGCAATCCTCACACAAGTGGTGCTAGGATCTCTCATTTGTCTAGGAATGTATTTGTATCTACTAATTAAACTACTCAGCTTGTGGATCCCTATCTGTTTATCCACTTCTATTTGCCCTTGTAGCTGTGTTTTACTAAATTGCCTCTTCCAGTCATTACATTTTAAAAAGCATTTAATTACAGTGATAACATAAGTCTAAGTATGTTACTGTCAAATCAAATTATTTTCCAAAACAAATAAAATCAATGAGATGAGTGATGTTGTTTTACATGTATTTACACCTCTTAAATGTCTGGCTTAATAGAAGATAACTGAATTCTCATATCTGATTCTGCATTCAATCTCTAGTTGTATTTTGTCTTGGTTGAAGCATATGAAGAAAATCTGTCCTCACATATAGATATATAGATATAGATATAGATATAGATATAGATATATCTGTCTATAGATATAGATATATAGTTGGGAAAGGGAAGAATATTTTGATAGACAAATAATGTCTTATTTAGTGCTATGGAAAAAAAATAACATTTTTACCTCAAAGACCCTTGAAAGAGTTTTTCAAGTACTTTAAATTCTATTTCATGAAGAAGTGAATGTCATTCACTACTTTCAGAAGTTCATGGTATATGTGTAATAAGGAAGAACATGTAACAGTAAGTCATTAAATATTTATATGCTAGACTCTACTACTTGTAGAGATACCAAAAAAAAAAAAAGGCAAAAAAGAAAAAACAGCCAAAGAACCATAGCTTTATAAATAGAATAGACCTTAGAAATTATCTAGTTCAATCCCTCCATTTTAGACATGAGAAAATTAAGGCTTCGAGGTTAAGTGACATGCCCCACATTAGTAATGTGATAGCTGGGATTCAAATCCAAAACCTCTGATTGGATCCAAATCTAAAAATCCTTTTCCCCAGGGAAATAGTAGCCTGGCCCTTTATTTTAGTCTACATCTTTTGCACATATATACACTGTGCTGTGAAAAATATTCTCTTAAGTATTTCATATCCCCAAAGAGATTTACAGTCACTTAAACTCCAATATATCCCAGAGTTTGAAGTCAGTATATCATTGTCACTCTTCCCCATCTTCTTCAAAAATGGTTATTCCTTTTCTTTGAAGAACTACAATAATACTCTGGCTTGTCTCTGTCACCACCAACTCTCTCCATCTTAGAGTATTTGCATCTAGAAAATAATTTGGTATTGCTAAGTCATTTTACTTGTGTCTGAGGAGGAACCTGAGTTCAAATCCTATCTCCAACACCTATTACCTTTGTGATTGTGGATGAGACAATAAATATCTGTCTCAGTTTCTTCAACAATAAAATGGGAATAATATCACTCATTTCCCTGGTTTGTTATGAGGATAAATGAGATATATTTGTAAAGTACTTTACAAATCTTAAAGTACTATATAAGTACCAACTGTTATTATTTTTAAGCAGTTAGAATAATTCACATGAGAAGAATGAGTGGCTGTAGAGTTAGTCTCCAAGTCAGGAAGACCTGTATTCAATTCCATAATATAATATACTGACTATGTGCCCTGGAAAATCAATTCCCCTTCTTAGGAATTTATAGAACTACTTAAGAAATTTGTTGCAGAGAATGTGCCGACCTTGTTGACAAAGTTTCCTTATCTGAAGTTCCCTGCAAAAGAAATCATAGCTCCAGTCCCTTTACTTAATAATAACTACCTATGATTCTGAAGTTTATAACAAATCTGTGTGGTAGTTTGTACAAGTATTACTATTCCAATATTATGGATAAAAATTGTACATTTATATAATTCTTTAAGGTTTAGGCAGTATTTTCCTTACAACATTTCAAGAAAGATAGAGCAAACATTGTTATATCCATTTAAGAGATGAGTAAATGGAAGTTCAGAAAGATGAAGTGATTTGCTGAAAAAATCAGTAGTAAATATCATAAACAAGACTGAAATCCAGGTTTCTCTTCTTCAAGTCTTAAGCTTTTTATAATATACCATGTTCCTTAAGTCTGCTTCCCCATTTCGTAATGAATGCCAAATTCTTTAGTGCTCCATATTCTTTCCTGTTTCTTTTTAGATTGAAAGTTGACTTTCATAGGAAGCTTCAAGCCAAATGTATGTTGATATCTGTTCTTGAGACATTTTTCACCCATTTGGTCTTCTTGTGTGGATTACACTATTTTGAATGATTACAGCTCTGCAGTGTTTTGAGGAATCATTAGTGTTGAAATACCTCCTCATACACAGGGAATGTCTCTTCAACCTGAACTCTTCCTTGGTTTTCTTATATATAAAATAATCATAATTGGATATTAACTTGTCCTGAGACAATTTCTATTTGTGACTACAATGATAACAAAACACATA
Source organism: Antechinus flavipes (assembly GCF_016432865.1). Taxonomy (NCBI): domain Eukaryota; kingdom Metazoa; phylum Chordata; class Mammalia; order Dasyuromorphia; family Dasyuridae; genus Antechinus; species Antechinus flavipes. The sequence goes on along the minus strand of NC_067401.1, from coordinate 124,081,220 downwards.
TGTAAGGTATACATACTGCCCATGTAAGTTATGTTTATATTCACATATATCTTCTAAAGGTGACATGAAAGAATATCACCAGAATCTCACCCATCCCTTTCCAGGAAGACTTTATTCCTGCCAGGAGGAAAGTGGGTAATTAAGACCTTATGACTTCTCTGTTTTCTTTAAAGAGGATGGGAAGGGTACCATATTAGAATTTTGTTTATTTGATTTTTTAAATCTTGTTAGTCTAGGGAAATATTTTAAATATTCTAACCATTCTCTTGTTCACTGAAGGAGGGACCCCAACCCATTTTTGAGGATTAATTTCTTTCAAATGAAATGTCATTTTTACAAAGATCCACATAAATAGCAAGATATCTTAGCTCAACCAAGAAAGTTTTGAATATCACCCAAAGAGAAGTTTCCAAAGTTCCTACCAAAAGGAGACATGTTAAAGGGAAGGACACCTCCTCTACATGTTCATCTCTTCTTAGAATCTTTCTTTCCCAGCATGAGTATCTCCATGAGATCTACATGTGTTTTGTCTCAAAGCTAGAAGCCAGAAGCCCAACTCAGTGTAGATCATATGCCAGATTCAGAGCTACGGAAGACAAGTGGACTGGAGGCTGAAGCACAAGCCCTTGGACTCAAGATTCATTCACTCCATCTCACATCTCCTTGATGGCAGGGCTCTCCTCCTTTGCTTCTCCACTGAATCCAAGACTCCAGAAGGCCTCTAAGAAAGCCAGCTGAAGCCCCAGGCAAGGAGACAAGACATTGAAGAAGGTAATAAAGGATTTGGACTTTAACCCCTGGCTACTTCTGTAGTAATTACTCTACTGAAATGAAGGCTGCTCCAAAGAGCTCCAGAAAACCAAACTAAGAACATTACATTTCCCAAATAAAATGCAAGCTTAATGCATGTAGAAACTGTTTTGTCCCAGAGGCAATTAAGTAGTAGAGAAGATAAAAATATTTTACCTGGAATCAAAAAGACCTGAATTTAAATCCAACCTCAGTGAATGAATGCCAAATTCTCACAGACAATAACTAACTACTTAGCCTGTTTGTCTTGGTTTCCTAATCTGTAAAATGGAAATAATAATAATACCTACATCCTAAAATTCTCAGGAGGATTAATTGAGTTAATATTTGTAATGTGTTTGGCACAATGTGTTGCATTTAGGAGCTGCCAAATAAATCTTTGATCTTTCTCCTGTTGATTGATTCTTAACTTTTCTTTTATATACAAAGCCAACAAAACATGAAAAGCTTTCAATTCACCCCTACATTGGTAAGGAGACTATCACATTTGCACTGTCTTTGATGGTGTCTCCCCATGAGGAGAAGTTGAGGAGTCTATTCCAAGGGGATCATGGTGTATGCAATAGCAATACTATAAATAACCTTGAATATCTGTAAATCTTTCATAACTGGCTCTGATTTGCAAACTGCTTGCTTAGCAGAAGGATTTTTGATTGGCTGAATAAATGGAACTATGAATGCATACAAAATGGCAGTAATTAAATTCAGCCATTTCTTCTTTGAATCATTCTGCTGTGCTTCTCAATCTTGATCACTGATTCCTTTTCTCACCCTATAAGGGATAAGAGCCTCCTCTGTATCACTGAAATTTGGCCCCATGGATCAGATGCCAATTTATGGTCTCTTCATTGACTTTTTCTCTTTTAGAAGAAAAGATTAGAGAAAGATTTTGGAGTTTCAAAAAATTAGGAGAGTTAATGTCCAGGTATCCTGATGTCCTGAAATCTCCCTTCTCTTTCCCTCACCCCCATCCTGTTTAAACAAACAACTATTTGTGTCTATGGTCCTACCAGTAAGCCAGCTTGGGACTTAAAGATGGAAACATATAAAAGGGAATTGGCTGCAATTAATCTGTTCTTCAAGATCAGATAAAACTTTATTCTTTTACTAGCTCATTTTATATAGTTCCTTGGAGTTTATTAGTTATAATAATGCAAATTCACATTTATATGATATTTTAAGACCTACTACTGATAATAAATTATATAAGGGATTACATCTAATTATATAAACTGCAATATGAAATAATTAAATTGAGAAATACTAAGGTTGTCCACTAGATGATAAATTCTTTCACTGTAGTAATCCATGGAATAAGAATAATGTAAACTCATTTAATATAGTGTCCAAAGGTTTACAAGACACTTTCCTCAAATCAGTCTTCTAAGGGAGGAACAAAAACTATTTTATCCCACTTTTACAAGTGATGAAACTGAGGCTCATAGAGATTAAATATCTTGGCTAAGTTTGCTAGCTAATAAATTGAAGTGAAATTTAGATTTGTTGACTTAATCAGCAAGAATTTATTAAGTACTTGCTATGTGCCAATACATCTGAGGATATAAAGAAAAAATTAAAATCATTGTTCCCAAGGATCAAACATTATATCCCTGAAGTAATATATACATAAATACATTCAACATAAAGACAAGTATAGAACCTATGATTTTATTGACTTAGGTGAATAGAATACCAGACCCAAAGTCAAGAAGACTTGGCTTCCTGAGATCAAATCCAGGCTCAGACATTTACTAGCCGTATAACCCTGGGACCAGTCACGCAACCCTGTTTGCCTCAATTTCTTCATCTGCAAAATGAGTTGAAGAAGGAAATGACAAATCACTCCAGTATCTTTGCCAAAAATAAAACAAAACAAAAATGGGGTCATGAAGAAACAGACATGACTGAAAAACAACTGAGCATACACATAGGAAAGGGATTCCCTTTACTAATGTTGGTTAACACATTCTCTTTAGTCATAAAGAGTTGTCTAGAAAACTGGAAGTTAAATGACTTGCCCAGGATCACACATTCAATATATTTCAGAAACAGAATTTAAACTCAGGAAATGTTGGCTTGAAGGTTAGCTCACAACATTACAGTGACTCTCAAAATAAAGGAAACACAAGTGTAAAATGGTATATGGCAAGAAATCAGTAGATAATACATTGGTACCCCCTCTGTCTCATTTCCAAACTTCTTTACTGGTAGACTGGATTCTCATTTATTTACTTTTCCCACTTAAAGTATTAGTGTTAACCAGAATTAGTACTGGAGGCTATTTTCTAATATTAATGCTCATAAGCCCCCATCCAATATGGTCCCCATTGATTATTAGCCAGGCAACATTAATTGGTACTAGAAAGGATATGTACTAATATAGTATTATAAAAAGAATCATTTGTTATAGAAGCACCCCCCCCAAAAAAAAAAAAAAAAAAAAAAAAAAAAAACATGAGCACATATCCCTTTGTATGCACCAAGTTCTTTAGTAGAGTGGGACTAAAGCTCTGAAGACACATTTGGAAAAAGATAATTCACAGTTTCTGGTCTCTAGTCCTTTGTGCTTTTCCAGAGTCCCCAGGAAATTCCCCTTTAATTGATATATCTCTTTACTAGACTCCAAGACACAGTGTGCTTAAAGATCCTGGTGCAAAGTGTTAATTTGTCCTCCACTTCCAATGAGGATGCTGCCCTTGGCTTCTGATGTTCTGGAGACACTGCTACCAATACTGATGGAAGTCCCAATCTTCTAACTTTTCAAAGTACACAAGGTCATCCTCAGAGCTTTATGCATTCCCAACTACTATACCCTAAATTACCCTGTTGTTGGAACAGTAGATTAAGAACTTGCTTACTCTTTTTTTCAAGTTCCATTCAAAGGCATGAATGATTCTCTTTAATCAGCGACCACACATTGCTTGCATAGTTCCTCTATCTTCATTCAATTCATACCTAGTTTATATATTTGATTTAATGATTCATTTGACCCTGAACCTTGTTCTTACCCAGGTTATATCTTTGATTAATTGATGCTATAGCTCAATTAGAAAGGAATTCAAAACCTATTAAAGGCATCAAGCTATGGAATATCTTATTATTTATATGACTTGAGTTTGAGGAGGTTTGGATCATCTGTTTTACAATAACAGTGTTAAAAGGTGTATTCAAGAACCACAAAACCATTCCGATGTTTATCCCCTTGCTCAATTTCTCTCTTAGTTAAAAGAAAACTATTGGGTATATTGTTTGATACACTCAAAAGTTATAAATATAAATTATCCCCCTTCCCTTACCTCTCCCTTTTCATCTTCCCTTGTCCCTCCTCTTTCTTCTTCTGCTTCTCCTCCTTCTCTCCTTCTCTTTTCCTCTCCCCCTTTACTCCTCTCCTCTCTTCTCACTCTTCCTTTCTTCCCCCCTCTCTCTTCACATCTCTTTCTGTTCTTATAGAGATAGCTATAATTGTGCAGATATATATAGATAGATAGATATAATACATATATGTGTGTATACACAATCTGTCTCTTTTTCCTTTCCTCTCATTCTTCCTTTTGTCCCTCTTTTCCTTCCTACTTCCCACCTCTTAGCTCCCCTCTCTAATTAGTTTCACTCTTTTTTTTAAAATGAATTACATTTCCCCCTTAATTTGAATTCTCAAATATATAGGATTCAATATAGTTCACCATTAATGGTCATACAATTTTCTAGCTTTTACAATTCATATAAAAATAAAAATATTAAAAAATTATTTCTAGTTGCTGTATGTGAACACAGGGCTACATTCTCCTTTCTTTAGCCACCACTCCTCTTGAACTGAGGGGAAAAGAAAAAAAAAAGAAAAAAGAGATAGAGATTTAAACCCTATGCATATATTTCCCTGGTATTATGCCCAAAAGTTGTGGACTGAGTTTTGTTAATTGTTGGTTCAGCTCAATCTGCTCTTAATCTATTTAGTTCCAGTTCACTCCAAGTCTATTCTCAGTTTCATTTCGATGCCCCTCCCACTAAGAAATTTATGATTTGTTTTCACATATTTATGTCATAAGAAGGCAAAACACCCGTTCTGTACTTCCTCTGGAATTTGGCAACTGGCATGAATGGTGTTCTTCTTTCTCCTGTCTATTTCTTCATGTACTTGGCTCCCAAAGTCTGTGAAATCTCAAGACCAAGAAGCCATGACTACTGATGTCCCTTCTATTTTTCAGATTTGTGATTATGTGACTTGAGTCCAAATCATGTATCAGCAACCTAAGCTATATATAGTCTTAATAGAATCTCTTTCCCTTTCTGAGCATTATTTCCAACATCAATGAAATGGACTGAATGATATCTGAGATTTCCTTTAGTTTGAAACTTTATGATTTCTAATTCTATTCTTTTACACTAATTGCTTGTTTTGAGAATTCATTCATAATAATTGTAACCACTGAGATGACTCTCTTTCTCCATCTTTACTACTCAAAAATGAAGATGAGTTCAAGTCAAAAGGTATTTGAACAGATCTTTGGGGATGCCTTTTCCTAGAAAGTTCTTTGTATACTTTTTCTATGTGATGCTGACTGACTGTTGGATAATCAATGTGAAAGCCCAGTTGTATTTCTTAGTCTGCTGGTGGGAGAAATCAAATGTTCCAGAGTTTGTTTGGTAGTTCCGTTAATAAATGGCAGAGACTTTTATTATTAATTTCAAAAATCTGTGAGAAGTGCAAATATCCTTTCACCAGGCTGCTATTTGCTTTTTTCCATGCCTGAAACACAGGTAATTAAGATCTGAAGTTCACTGTGGAAGAGGGTTCGAGGCAGTAAAATGCTGAATTTTTGTGATTAAGTAATTAAGTACCTACCTAAAACTGCTACTTTAGATAACCACAAATATTGTCTGTGAGGAGACCAAGTGTGTTATGTTATTCTTATTTTAAAGATGAAACCCAAGAAAATTCAATAAACACAGAGAAGGGAGAAAAAAACAAAGATATTTGCCTTGTCTCATTTAGAGCAGCAGAATGAAGCCACACTCAATCTGTCATGTTATTATTATCCAATGCTCCCAGGTCTAATCAAGCTTTTCTCCTCCTTGCTTGTCCCCATGAACACCATGCTCATTCATCTTTCAGAGCTAGTCCCCCATCTAGAATGTTCTTTTCTCACTTTTCTTTCAACCCTAGTCCTACATTTATTTTAAACTTGAGTATAGTGAAATATTTGACCTTATTTATCAAACTTTTCCAGAGCATTTCCCTTAGGTGATCTTTCATTTGGAATTTCCTCAACACCTGAATTCACCATCTGTTTCTTACATCCATAGAGTCCCTCAGAATGAATTAATCTGTTTTGTAGGCTTCTTTAAGGCTTACAAAGCATTTTCCTCACAATGACCCTATGAAGTAGGTAGCAGAAAGTTGCTTATTCTCACTTCACAAAAGAAAGCAAGGTTCAGAGAAATAGAGACTTTACCAAGTTTACTTAGCTAGTGTCAGAGTCAGAATCTGAGTCTAAGCATTTTTCAATAAATAACAAGCTATTATATTACATGCTACTCAGTGTGATCATTAATGATGATAATGATGTTGATGCACAACATGACTCCAGTCCCACTGCAATTTAGTCTTTCATCTACAGACTTCATAAGTTGAAAACGAGGATTGTCTTCATCTTTGCCTTTGCATCTCTGAGCCCTAACTTAATATATTTGTTTTAGTGAATGAAATGGAAGATTCTCTGCTACTCTCCTGTAGTCCCACTAGGGAAAGACCTAAACACTGAAGCTTTAAATATCGAAGTCTGTGAAGTTCTAGGGAGAGTTAGACATCAGTAACTCCCTGCCTGAACCAAAGGTATTCCCCTAATTCTCAAACTAGATGATCTTAGATCAAAGAATCTCACCATACCATTCTGGGGAGCCAGAGTACCATAGCCTGCTCATAGGATCATAGAATTTAGGGCTGCAACAGACCTCTGAGATCATATGATTAAGTCATTTTATTTGCCCTGGTAATCTTTGTATTACCCAAGGAGAAGTGATTAGAACAATCAGATCACACCACAAAGCTCTGCTGATGCTCTCAAACCTCCCCTCCACCCCCCAGCATTACTCTATGCTTGCACTTTCTGGCTCTCTGACCTCTTTGCCTGTGGATCTGTCTTTCAATTTTTTTTTTCTTTTACCATGCTTCTCCCTCAGAGCCATAATTAGGACAGAGAATACAGGGTTTTGCTTCAGGAGCCAGCTTGCAGTGGGACTTGCATCTTTTCAACAGTTGTCTTTTTACCTCTGAAAACTTTCTGCAAGTGGTGTTTCTCTATTCATTAGTCCAGTTTTGTTGCATCATCTTCCCTCACTTCAGAGTGCCATTTATATATTCTCTCTTTCAGGAGACTTTCCCATCGACCCCCATAGAAACACAGGTTATACTCTGGGGAGGGGGAAAAGGAAGGAGATGAGTTACTCCATATTTTAGTACCTCCACCCATGATTGGATTATCCCATTGACATACTCACTTACACAATTGTTTTTGCCTCAAGGGAAAAAACTTCTATTAATGACACTGATCTCTCTGCTTTTTGATTTAAGACCAAAATGAACCACATCCTTTGGTTCGCTGTAGTACTCTATCATGCCTATCCCAGCTTAGCTTAGGTTCCTTTCACTTGTTTCCACAGCTTTACAGGGCAATTACAAGCAGTTATATCTTTCCGAGCTACTGTACTTATATTCTAGACCCATCCTCAAATTTTGAGTCATATACTCAAACTACAACCTCTACAATTGGTTCCCCACTGCCTTTTTCCAATCCTTCACGCTGGGTAGGATCTCCACCAAACACTATTTGCCACCAGGCTAGCCTACCTTAAGAATGCTTTATATCAACCATCTGCCTATCTGTATCTCCATTTGCCACCTCCTGCTCTTTTTTTTTTTTATCCTGATATTCCACTTCAACTTGATTTATATTCAGGATCTTCTTTTCCAGATTGTCCTTCTACTTTTATAAATCCGGTCTCATACCCAAGTCCTTGCATGCTCTGCTTTCCACTAAACTCTGGTGCTGACAGGTTCTACTGTTCACAAGGATTTCATCCTAGAGTATAAAGTAGAAGTGGAAATTGAATGAACTTCTCCTAACAGAGTTATTTGTATAATAGATGTGGCATGTCACCAACTGCAGTGTGCCAGAACCAGCAACATCATCTGGTGGACAAGAAAGTATGCATTATTCATCACTTTAATAATGTAAAACATTGGTCTAAATGTTTCCTTAACCAAGTGCAAAATGTGGCAAAGGGAAAGAAAGGAGGAAAATTACCGTGGGGGCTCCCTTGAGGAAACATAGCAGAGAAGATACACAATCGGGTTTGCCTTTTATATTTAGATTTAAATTTGACAAAGAGTTATTAAAGCCTGGCTCTTTGCAGAATCTACAATCTCACGCTTTAAAAATCCAGAAAACAGTCATATATTTTATTCACTTTTGCACAAGTCTTGAAATACCAAGGAGATCAAGTCACAGTCTCCCAGTAGAAAATTGCAAAAAGGCCCAGCTCAAAATAATGGATTTATGGACATCAGCGAAGACCTTTATAAAAATCTGAAATGAACACTGGATGACACATGAACATGTCATCTGTTGGTGAGCAATGAGGTCACGGCTTAGCATATGGATGCCAGTTTTCATAAAACCAGTTCTAAAATTAGATTGAAGACAAACATCCCCAGATCAAACAGAAATGACCCACTTTAGCTTCAGATATTATGGAATTATCAACTAAGTGAGGAAGCCAGGTGGTACACTATGTAGAATATCAGAAATCATCAAGACCTGATTTTAAATCCAAATAATAGACACTGTTGAACTGTATGAGCTTGGACAAGTCTCAATTTCCTCTACTGGGAACAGGGAAAATATAAGTACCTCCCTAAAATAGGGGAAATGTTTGCACCTATTTCTCAGGATGATATTTATAAAGAACTTAGCACAATACCTGGTACATGATAAGTGCTTAATAAATGCTTATCTCCTCCTTCACATATCCTTAATTAACCATATCATTCTAATTCTTTTTGAAAGATCCTTGTTTCATTATTTAATGCTTAATGGTGAGAGAATTGGTCATTAATAACTATTGATTTGAGGAGATTTAAATATCCCCTTTTACTTTTACACTCATTTCAAAATTTCAGTCTCTCCAATCTAGATTTTACCCAGATGGGAATAGCCATTGTATTCCACTCAGATTTGGGTAGAAATAAATTGTTTTAATTAATTGTCCAAGGTTAGGTATACCCTAAAAGCTAAAAGATATAATCAACTTTCAGGTCTAGCCCCTGCTGTATTATTCATTCTTTCATTAATTGTTAGCCAATAAGAATTGATGGCCAGCCTGGGGAAACAGCTTCTTCCAAAAAGGTTTATAAGCCATGAGCCCACCACAGTGAAGGTCTTTGGTCTAAGAGAGAGATGGCCAAATGACCATCCTTTTACTAAATTTTTGTCATTATTAGTAAAATGATTAAATTACCCAGAAATTATATCTCTTGAGCCTTTTAAAATGTTACAGTGATTGTTAACTCTTTCCATCATGTAATGTCTGTACTAGCTTTCTGGAGGTCCTCCAAAAGGGCCTTGGTCTCAGCAGGATAGACATCAGGAGAGTGAGCAAGAATAAAATCCAAAGTCTTTATTGTCTCTTACACAGTCTGCCTCCGTCATAGTCTGACCCAGTGTCCCTCAGCAGTCTAACAGTCTGCCAGTCTGCCAGTCTGACTTCTGTCTGACTTTTGACTTTCTGTCCCCAATTCTTATATACCTTATTACAATTACATCACTACAGCATACTGAATATGTATTAACTAGAGAACTATTACATCACCATGCTAAGTACTAAGTATATGTAAACTAGATAACCACTGTATCATCAATTCCTCTGAGTTAACACCTTGTTTTAAGTATACTTCTTTCAAGTATACTTCTCCAGAGTTCTGGCTCTCTATACCATCATATCCTGTCAACATGGTCCCTAGGGATCAAGAAAGAAGAACTTGGAAATCTTCACGATATCAGCATTTAGTGAAATTTTACTGGCTATTTGGTATGTAGGACAGTGAAATAGTCATTGTGATCCCCAATACTCTAAGATCCATGTTGGCCTAGTAAAAAACACTCTTAGAGCTAGAAAATACTGAATTCAAATTCTGTCTCAGACACTATAATATTCCAGATTAGTCACTCCCAAATTAATGTCCTCATCTGTAAAGTGCAAAAAAAAATTATAGAACTTATTTCATGAGATCATTGTATGACTCAAATAAGACCATATATGCAAAGTGTAATACAAATGTTAACTATTGCTATTATTGTTGTTACTTGCAAAAACTCTCCATACTGACCCCTTCCCTTTCACATCTTCCTTTTCCTTTTGTCTAAGTTAGCTTGATCCAATTCCTTCTTGGTGATATTTCTCTACAAAAATTCAGCATTTTGTAAATCCAGGTACCCTATACTCAAAGGAGGATCCTTAAGTTTGTTTCCCAACATATAGCTCTAACTTTTTTGTTGGCAATGGGGCTCATAGGAAATATACTTTTTGTCATCTGGAAGGAATGACTAAGGGGTCACAGCTGATGGAAATAACAGGGAGAGAGAGATAGGAAATTTTTTAAGCAGCAGGACAGAGAAAATGAACAATCCAAAGGGGAGAGAATATCCATGAGGAGAAAATATAGTGTCAAATGACAGATCAAGAAAGATGAAGATTCTGAAAAGATCACCAAATTTGATAATTATAATATCACTGATTACTTTGGAAAGAGGAGTTTCAATTGAATGATGAAGATAAAAATCAGAATGCAAAAAATTTAATAAAAACTAAGAGGAAAAGAAATAAAAGTGGCAAATGTTCACAGCTTTCTCAAGAAGTTTAGCTGACAAAGGGAGGAAATATCTAAATTTTCAATAGCTTGAAGGTATGATAGATTCTAGAGAAATTTAGCGAGGAGGATTTTAGGGGAGCTGTATTTTTATCTGTTTTTTTTTAAAAATGATGAATGAGACTTGGTTATATTTAAAGGAAGGTGTCAACAGAGAGCAGAAACAGGAAGAGCATGATTGAACATTTCCCACTGCATCCCTGGCCATCTTCAATTGTCGTGCTTTCTATCTGGCCACTGGACATAGATGGCTCTGGAGGGGAAAGTGAGACAGGTGACCTTGCACACTCCTCTTTCATTTAAACCCAGTTCATGTGCATGTCATAACATCACCTCATCGATGCCATGATCCTCTTCAAGAATGAAGGACAAACAATTGGCAAAGACAAGAATGGATAGGACCAAATGCATGCATAGAGGAGTTTGTCTTGTCATGAATGATCTCTCCTTTATCAAAGAGTTGGGGAAGGTAAGATTCAAGATGAATAGAATGAGAGAAGGGGGAGTTCATGTCAAGTGGCCTCAATTTCCTTAGTAAAGTAAGAGAAAAAGTTTTCAATTGAGAAGGGATAAGGGGAATATCTATAAAGCTTGAGGAGGGAAGAGAAAGTGTGGAATATCTTCTGCGGTCTGTCAGATAGGGAATCAATTAGGGAGGAATAAAAGGACTATCTTACTACCATGAGATCCCAGTTGAAATTGTAACATGAATTTGTAATGTACTCAGTTAAGTATGGCTGTGAGACTTCCTCAAACTGTGTTATAATTTAGGAGTGAAGAAAAGGATGGTAAGACTAACCCAGGGCTAATATTTGGCAAGTGAAGGGTAGCAATAGAAGAAAAAAGGAGCATGACAAATGACAAGATGGCTTGAAGGGATGGATGTAAAGGGAAAGCAAAGTTTCATCTGATGTCTGAGGCTAGCTAGATGCAAGTGGTAATGTTAAGTTTTGGAAATTTGGAAGAACTGAGTTAAAGAGCTCTGAGACATATATACTGTGTAATTATGGGAAAATCATTTGAACTCGCAATGATTCCATTCTTTAGTTTATTTCAAATGGAGTATCAATCTGTACTGATGAAAATGGGAGATGGGAGATTGGTAATGGTCTGTTTATTTTTCCTTTTTTCTGCTAATTGTTCCCTATTGAAGACCTCTGCTTCCTGTATCCTAGAGTTCATGATATTTATCTTTATCCTATTTCAAAAATGCCTAATCTGCCAAGAAATTCCTTATTGCATATAAAACAAAGATGCCTGATTGAGCTATTCAAATCAACATTTATCAAACATTTACACTGTTACAGCACGGTTGATAATGGCTATATTCTGAGTTTACAAGTTTGATCAAAGAGATTAACAAGAAATTTAAAAATACTTTGTTTAATTATGTTCTTACCTAGAATTTACACTGGAAAAAATTCTAAACATGGCTCCTGTTTTTCTCTCCACAGATACCAGTGAAAGCACTATGTGTGTACTTAGAAAAGTGTCTGACATATAATAGGTACTTAATAAATGCTTGTTGACCTGACTTACATAAGCATTCTATGTAACAGTACATTTATTCAGCAAAGAAAAGCCTTTTTTTCCATCCCACAGAAAATATAAAGTAACCCATAAACAAGCGCAAAAAACACTCAAGGGACCCACAAAAGTCCATTCTAACATCAACATAATTATCCTTCCTCTCTAGTAGGTCTCACTTTCCACAAGGTCCTAAAGTCCCTCATTGCTCGAATCTTTTTGGAAGACAAACATATTTGAGGCTTCCAAACAACATTGTTCACATGAGTCTTATTTTCAACCCACAGAAGTCCTCCAAAAATTTTGACTTCAAAGGAAGCCCATTTGGAAAGCAACATAATGACATTTTGACAATTCTTTCTTTCATGCTATAAACCCTCATAAAGATATTCAGCCTTATGGCACTACTCTGTTGGAAAGGAATCCCCTAGAAGGGTATCCCTGGAAGGGAAGCATAATTGGGGTAGCTAAGCATGTAAGCCCTCTTCCCAACATGATCACTCCTTGGAAATAATACAAAAAGAGAGAGAGAGAGAGAGAGAGAGAGAGAGAGAAAACAGAATTTTCTTGAATTTTTTCTTCTCTTCCCTCTACCCTCCTCCATGCCATTGTAACAATATTTTTCTATGAACAATGGAATCAATACAATCTTCTAAGAGTCATAATATCAGAAAATTTTTCTGCTCTCACTAGAAGGTCTGATACCTAAGCTGTTAAATGTGAGGTTATTTGTAATATAACCTCAAAGGTTACAATGACAAGGAAATGCCCCCTTTTCTCATAAGAAGGCTGAATTTTAAGATTATGAATTTTAGAAATTTGTTCTCCTACTAGAATGCAATGTTTTGGAAATCTCAAACTTAGGATTTCTAGGACTGTAACCACTTAGCCCCGTAATTCTTCTCTGTGTGGTTGTCATATAGTTGAAAGAGATAAGCTTCATGTCACAAGGCAGAGGTAAAAAAATCTAATATTGTCCAGGGGCCCTCTTCTTGGGTCATGTGAGCCTCTCTGTCTCTGCCACATGAATCCCCACAAATCAGCAATCAATACTACTGGAATTAGAGTATAGAAGTTGTGAATGTGAACATGTTTCCCCTTCCCTCATCCCCTACCATGCTCCTCAAGGATTGTTCAGTCCTGGTCTCCTCCTGAACTTTAGTCCTACATCATCAGTTGCCTATTGGACATTTTGAACTGGATCTTGTTAAGGCATTTTCAGTTCTACATAGGGAAAGCAGAACTCAATTTTTCCCCAAACTCAGACTTCTTCCAAGTTCCTATATTGCTGTCAGTTGCATCAGTATCCTTATAAACTTATAAACCTCATTCAAAATTCAATGTCATCTTCAACACCTTACTCTATTCGTCTTTAACTCACTTATTCAATCAATTGCCTACTCTCTTTGTTTGTATCTTCTCAACAAATGTTGAAAACATTATGCCCTATTTTCTCTGCTCACATAGCCATTTCCTTAATTGAAGTTCTCATATTGCAACAGCCTCTTAATCTTAAGTTTTCTCTGTGTCTCTATTTCTTTTTTTAATTTTTGATTTTATTTATTTATTTTTGCTGAGGAATTGGGGTTAAGTGACTTGCCCAGAGTCACACAGCTAGGAAGTGTTAAATTTCTGCCACCTTGCTGCCCCTCTATGTCTCTTTTTCTGTCTGTATCTGTCTCTGTGTTCTCTCTCTCTCTCTCTCTCTCACTCTCTGTTTCTGCCTCTGTCTCTCTCTGTGTGTCTGTCTCTCTCTGTTTCTCTTTCTCCATCTCTGTCTCTGTTTTTCTCCCCCTGTCTCTCTCTTTGTCTCTCCATCTCTCTCTTTTTTCCGACCTCCTTTTTTTCCTCTTTCTCATTCTCCCATCCATCCTATACTCAGCAGCTAAATTTTTATAAAATACAGGTCTTACTGGTACTTATGTTCTCATCGTGGAAAACAACTTACAAATAAGCTGTGTGCCCAGGAAAAAGTGTTTTAGGCAAAGAAGACAGAGAAAACTGTGACTGGAGTCCTAGGATGTCTTTTCTAGGAATGGTATTGTTAATTCTGTTGTTCTTAGAGCTGGAGTGAAAAAACAAGGAGAAAGGACAATGGATTGAGGAGGTACAGAAATTCAGGGAAGAGATATTTCTTTGTTTAGGATGTAGGACTCTTCTTTTTATCCAATTGCCCTATTCAATATGTAAGTATCTTCAATGGGCACTTCTAAGCACAGTCCAGCTTTGGGGTTGTGAGTTGTTTAACTTGCAACAAATTCTACTCATTAAGTTGGTGATTGATGCTTATTTACTATCATTGAAAACACCAGGAAGCTAGAAAAGTGAAGGCTGGCAGACTTGCTGCCATAATTACTGGAGGTGTAAATAAAACAAGGAGCCCTGTTGCAAAACATAATGAGCCCTTGTTGAGGTGAAACAGGAGATTTGTTCCATACATTAGACTGAGACGCTGAAATTGCTCTGCATCCCAAATGGGAGTGATTCTCTGTGAAAGGGATGAAAGCAATAGCAGTCCCTTCATGCCAGCAAAAGCGTAGATAAGCAGGGAGCTAGGACATGCTGGTAATTTGGAGTAACACTTGATGAGATATGTGGTTATCTGTCCCCAAACATCACAGGAAGGAAAGGAAGGATGTGTCATTTGATCAGTGCCCTTTATCAAGGTGGATCTGGAGTGTTATTTCACTGGCTAATGAGAGGTTTGGCATGGGGTCACTGGAGCCACTAAACATTTAAAGAACAGGTGTGGGAGAGCCAATCAGGAAGCAGCAGCTTCAGCAACATTCTGATTATTTCTGTATATTGCCTCCCCTGTGTGGTGTACTAAGTACACATAGAGAAAGTTTAGACTTTCCTCTTAATGTTACAATCTTTTTTGTTTGTTTGTTTTCTTGCATATATGTTTGTTTTTAACTGGATATGAATTTTACTAGTATTTCCTAATGAAGAAATATTTCTACCAATGCAGATTTTTTTACCTGTTGGATCAATTAAAGCAGAGATTCTTAACTTGGGGAACTTAAGGAATAAATGAATATATGATAGATACCACTACCTAGATACATAATTAATAAATTATGATTGATAAATTCATGAATAGTTATATAGATGATAAATATATTTAAATATAATTGATTTTCTTTATAACCTTACATATATGCGCATCTATATATCTATAGTTTATCTTATGCATCATATATAGATAGATAGATAGATATAGATAGATAAATACTTTATGCATCATTTTCAGAAGGGATCCATTCAACAGACTGCTCAAGGATGTCATGACTCAAAACAGAAAGTTAAGAATCCCTGGGAAGTGATCCTGTTTTTTTTTTTTTTTCATTTTACAGATGAGGAAACTGAGGCCTCATGGAACAATAAAAGAAACACTAGATTTTGAGACAGAAGAACAGAGTTCAAATACTGACTTACATACCTTTTACCTTTATCACCTAATTCTGTTTTTTACTACTTGTATTCACATGGACAAGCCATAACCTCTCTCAGACTCAGTTTCTTCATCTGAAAAATGATAGTGGTTGGACTAGCTGACTTTTAAGGTTCAATTCTAAATCAATAATGCTATGAACAGCTTGCCCAAGGTCACACAGTTCATAAATAGAGACTAGGCTAGCATCTTCCTTGTATTATTTCTCTCAAGTTTGAAAAACTAATTTTCCTTTATTTTGCTATGCTGAACTTTCCATTTTTGAGCAATGACTGATACCATATTGTAGCTATCTTTGGTCAATAAATGAAAGCCTAAAGAATCTGATCCTGAATATAGGAGGATGGTGAAAGGTGATATAGTAAACTTATGACAATTTATCTCTTATAATTTCTCATTCTCCCTTTGGGGAGATTCTATAGAAAGAGCTGTAAAATGATGAAAGTTGCTAGCTTTAAAGCAAATATAGCCATTGTAGACATAACTAAAGCCTGAGGACTAAATCCTGCCTCAATTCTCCATTCTGCTTCAGCAATCCTCTTATTTCTTTATGTTTTTCTGTTTTGTATTATTCTAGTGGTCGTTGTTCAGTCAGATCTAACTCTTTTTGAGTCCATTTGGGGTTCTTAAGGATACTGAAGTAGTTTGCCATTTCCTTCTCCAGCACATTTTACAGATAAAGAAACTGAGGCAAACTAGGTTAAGTAACTTGTTTAGAATCACACAATTAGTAAGTGTCTGAGGCCAGATTTGAGTTCAGGAACATGAGTTTTCCTGACTCCAGTCTTGGCCTTATATCTATTCTACCACCTTTATCCTTTGCTATTGCCTTAATAAATATTTTTTCCACACCAAGTAAGATCTGCTGTTCACAAGTCAAAAGGTGGTTCTATAATGTTCATCTTATGCAATATCTTGATCTGGGACACTGTGGTGGCTTTCCAGCTTCCAAAAGGTATGCTCCTTGGCTCCCCTCAGGCCCAACTCCCAGGAAATTATAAAAGTTTCCCAAGAAGAAAACAGAAAACTTTCTGGCCTGGTTAGAATATAGAAAACATAAGGTCAGTGATGCAGCTGACACATGAAATGAATGTTTTCCAGGGGGAGTGAGAAAGATTACCTTTTGAGCAGCCCATTTGCAGCCAAGATGGCAAGACCCCAAGCCACAGATCATCACTATGCAGCTATTATATCCCAGGCATTGATTTTAGCGATGAAGTACAGGGGATTGGCAAACACCATGCATTTTCATTAGCTCTACAGCAGAAGGGAATATTCCCTGCCTTCCCACTACCTTCCTCCCAAAGAAAACTCACCCAGTCCAAAGCATATTAAGGGGTAATTTATAAATGCCAGATCAGTGAAACATAAAGCAAACAACTGTAATAACAATTGAGCATTTCTGGGTGAGACGCTAATTTAAACTATATTGTTCATGATAAAAACCCTTGGCTCACCACACTCCTCCGTTCCTTTATTTATGGGTTTTTTAAGTTGTGAAAACAGAGGAATCTTCCCTTGTCTATGAGTTACAGAACAGAACTGAATGGTTAGGTAAAGTTTTCAATCCTTCCTTCTCTTAGCCTTAATCACTGAATGAGAGTTGCCTCAATCAAATTGAGATCTGTTAAAGACCTTAGCAAAGTCAAGATTTCCCACTGCATCCTGAGCCATCTCCAGTCTTCTTGATTTATATCTTGGACCCAGTTGACTATGGATGAGAAAATGAGGCAGGTGGCTTTGTACAGCCCTCCCTCAAATCCAGTTCACTTGTATACCATGATGACATCACCTCCCTAATGTCTTGGCTATCTTTGAAAATGAAAGACAAGAACAATGAAGGACAGAGGTTTGAAAAAAGGCTAGGAAAAGGATGCTAAGAAAAACAAAACCTGAAAAAACCCACATGCTTGGTAAGCACTAATTATTCTGCAATTCAACTTGCATTTATTATGTCTTCTCGGTGAAAAGCATAGAAATACAAAGACAAAAAAGATAGATAGATGGATGGATGGATGGATAGGTAAAAGAATTAGATGCAAATTATTTGAGGAATAAAATACTAACAATTGGAGAACAAGGAAAAGTCTCTCACAATAACAGGTACTTAAGGAGGTTTTAAAGGAGGCTAATAATTGCTTGTGATGTACATTAAAAAGGGACTGGATTCTAGGCATGCAGGGACAGTTTTTGTAAATGTATAAAAACAAATGAATGGTACTTTATATATAGATATAGGAATAAGCATTAGACATATGCAGTCAGTGGTACAGGGAACTCCTGGCTGAGGAAATTCCTCCTGATTACATCCTAAGGATGTAGCTAGAACCTTCTCTAAAGAGTAATTGCCTTAATAAATATTTTTTCCACACCAAGGACAGTATGCTGTTCATAAGCCAAAAGACGGTTCTAAATCGATAATGGTATGAACAGCTTGCCCAACCTGAAAGATTAGATAACTTACTCAGGATCATACAGGAAGTTTGTGCCAAAGGAGAGTCTTGAACCTAGGCTTTCCTGACTTAATAACATGTTTGTTAAATACAAAAATATTGTTATTGAATCAGTTCAATCCTATTTGACTCTTCATGATCCCTCTGGAGGTTTTCTTGGCAAAGATACAATGCTTTGCCACTTCCTGCTCCAGTTCATTTAACAGATAAGGAAACTAAGGCAAACAGGGTTAACTGACTTGCCTAGGGTTATACAGTTAGTATATATCTAAGACTAGATTTGAATTCAGGTCTTTCTGACTCCAGGGTCTGTACTTTATTCACTGTACCACCTAACTGCTTCTAAATAGAATAGTATTTAGACAATACATTTACATTTTTTTATTTTAATAATAGATTGTTTTCATATTCTTCAGGCTTTCATTTATTGACCAAAAATAGCTACAATATGGTATCAGTCATTGCTAAAAAATGGAAAGTTCAGCACAGCAAAATAAAGAAAAATTAGTCTTCCAAACTTGAGAGAAATAATACAAGGAGGGTGTTAGCCTAGTCTCTATTATGTTACATTTTTTTCTTTAATAAGCATTTCTTTCTTCAAAGGAAAAAGAGAAGAATAAATGGTAATTTGACTAGAACTAGAGTACTTATGGGATATAAATGTGAAATGAAATAATAGGATAGAGACATATTATGAAGAGTATTCAGTGCCAAAGTATTTCACATTTTGTCTTACTGGTAATAATATTAAAGCTTCTAAAGTAAAGGAGTAATATGGTGTAGTGACATTCTGACCAAATATCCCAGAGTCAGATTGTTATATTTCGTGTAGTGATTATTCTCTGGACTCACTATCCCAGAGCCAAGCCAAGAAAATCCCCTCCTCAAACATCTAGGAGCTTTAGCTTGAATCCCCATTTTAATCTGTTCTCCCCTCCATTGTTACCTACCACCAATTAACCACTATTCCATTAAACAAATTCATATCAAAGAACTTTTACAAAGAGATGTTTATTTCAAAAAATAGAGCAAAAATATAAACATTTTCCACACTTTGAGAGCACACTCTCACACCATCTATATCTCTGGCAAGAGTGAGTTCAGATTGGCTCAGTTTCTACATAGTACTGGTCCAACAAAATTCATTTCCAAATGTAACTGGACTGCCAAATAAGTCCTCCACTTACCTTTCACTGGATTGGGCCCCAATATCAAAGATTGTTCAACATTTCTGGAGATACTAATACTAAATTGGTTGCATAATCTAGCATGAATTTCACTCACTAATCTCATCCCCCACCCCAGTCAGCTCACTGTCCGGTTCTTTCAAAACTCATAGCCTGTAGATTTATCTCCACTCAAAATAAAAGAATAAATGTCAAGGCAAAAGACTGAGACTTATTTTCACAGTCATATGTCAGTTTTGACCAGGGAAAGAAACTCTTCATTTACAAATAAAATCTTCAAAGCATTCAAATCAAAAGAATAGTTTAAAACAAGAGAGAAAGGCAAAGGCTGACAATCTGTTTGCACAAGAGTAGCCAATGAAATAAACTACATTTAACATTTGTTTAGCACACCAAAACCAATTACAAAATGATTTTAAAATCCCCAGAATCTCTTCAACATACTTCCCTTACATTTCATTATGATACTCCTAGAAATAAGGATCTCCAGTCTCTTCCACATCTGGAATTGTATCAGCATCAATAAGACTTGTCTCATTGCTCTTCCCATGATAATGGGAAGATTTATTCTTTAGGGATATTATTTTGGTAGCCACATAGAAGATATTAAGGGGGAGAGAGAATGATAGGAAATATTGTGAGATCTTTTAGATATGTTGGATTTAAGATGCCTATGGGAAATATATTTGAAAATTTCAAATAGACTGTTGTTGGTGGGGTATTGGAACTCAAGAGAGAATCAGGACTGAAAATAAAGATTGGCTAATCATCTAATAAATGATGACTAAATCTTTGGAAGCTAGTAAAATCATTAAGAAAAGAGGAGGAAAGAAAGATTTCCAAGTCAGTTTGGAAATAAATAACCACCACATTCATGTGAGTAATTATTTATTATTATTATTATTACTATTATTGTTGTCATCAAGAACAGTATGTTGGAAAACAAAGGCATAATCTCCTGAGACTAAGAATATATAACAAGGCATATGCTATAATTAGAATGTCAGGAATTAAATGAGAGAATTGCTCAAACTTGCAATCATAATACGAAGCAATAGAGAATATTGGAGTTCTACTTGAAAAGACACAACTGGACTATTGGTATATTTGTAATCACTGACAATTGAGAAAATGTCAGTCTAGGTAAGAAGTATGAAAGGACCATCTGATGCTTTTTGACTAGAGATCTGGCAACCATAGGAGATAAAGAAATAGAAAAAAGCCCTGAAATCTCACAGTTAGAGTCAGGAATCAGCATATAAGTTAAAAAACAAAATATGGGGTGAGCTGAAATGAATAAAGCAAAGAAAGAGAGAGGAAAAAGTTAAGGTTTGGGAACCAAAAAGGCTAGGCCAAAACCACAAAATATGGTAACCAGGAAAACATTGTACATGAGTACAATGTAAATGAAAAGAATTATAATGATAAAATAACTGAAACTGTTATAATAAACAAGCATGGATTTAAAGAAGAGATATAAGAACGTACTAAAAAAAAAGCACTCTCTTATTTTCAGATGTGGGGGGACAAGATAGGAAATACTGAAAATTATGTCAGATTTTTTTTATTATGTTGGTTAATTTTGTAAAAAACAAAGCAAAACAAAAAACAAATCTGTTTTCTCCTTTTTTAAAAATTCTGTTTTAAAAAAATGGTATCCTGACGAGAGAAACTTATAGGAATACATTGAGAAATGTAGATGACATAAAAAACAAAAGATATCAATAAGCATTTTTCAACATATTGACTTGTTTCACTTTAATGCATAAGAGTTCTTCTCTATTATATTTTAAATGCTCTGGGTTGTACATAGGCAATACCATTGATTCAGTACTCAATATCACAGAATTTTACTCTAATTACTGATACTCATAAAGAAAGAAATGTGTCCACTAAACAAAAGTACAATAATTTGGAACAGATTGATCCAAGATCATTTACTAAAAGGAGGTGTATTTTAAAGAAGCAATTAAAGGGAAAAAAAACATATGGCTTGGCAGGTGTCCTATAAGATAAAACCAATGTTAAAATTAGACTAAGTGTGGTAGTCTAGAGAAGATTATACTTAGTTCCTAGCTTAATTCTAGATTTCTCACCATTCCCATTCTTCCCACTGAATCTTCAGTTTTTTCTATCTGTGATTTTTTTCCATGCTCAGGGTTTTCATAGTCTGATCTTTGGCTAAATTAAAGGCTATCTAATCAGACTCATTAAATGTACAATATATACATATACACACATGAAAAGTATTTATAAGTATATGTAGAAGTCAGTTATTAAGAAGAATTAAATGCTGTCAAAAATTATATAAAGGCAAAGAAAAATGTTAAAATAAGCAAAGGAATTCCTGTCTAAAGCAATATGTAGGCCTCTAGGTAATTCACTAATTGATAGATTTTTATCAAATGAATATATACCACCAAGTGGAAGCTAAAGAAGGCATTGGGGAATGAATGTAAAAAAAGATGACACAATATTATAAGCGAAACCACAGAAATGCTAAAATCCAAAACAAGGTAAGGCTGATCTCAAATGTTAAGGACAAAGAATGAAATAAGTCACTTTAAAATTCTCTTTGTCTTTTATACTTTCTTGGAGCAGTGTCAAATTGCTTGTTTACTATTCTTGCTCATTAGGTTGGGAACTCCTAAAGGAGATTTAATTTATCTGTGACAAGTATCTTCCCAAAAAAGAAAAGGTTATTTGTTAGCTTCTTTTACTTGGCAATTAGCACATTCCTGCCATATCCTGGCAAACAGACATTGTTCCATAAGCAGGGATATAATTATCTAATTAAATCAAATTAGTTTTTTGTCTACCTGTATAAATGTAATTTCTACCCTTGTATTAAAAATAATCACCTTCATAAATAGACAATGGGAGGAATAGAGCAAAATAATAGTTGGAGAAATTGTGGTGCACCAACATTTTGTTGGGAGAACAGTGTATTAGTCTGACCATTCTTGAAAGCAATATAAAATTATATGCTAAGAAAAATGACTGAAATGGGACAGCTAGGTGGTGTAGGTGCTAGAGTCAGGAGTACTGGAGTTGAAATCTGGTTTCAGACACTTGATATTGACAAGCTGTGTGACCCTGGGCAAGTCACTTAACTGATCACCTTGCTCAAAAAAAGGTGGCTAAAATATTCATATCTTTTGATCCAAAATTTACATCACCCCAGATATGCCCTGATAATGTCAAAAATAAAAAGAAAGTTCCTATAATACACCTATAATACACCAGAATATTTATAACAGTATATTTTGTGATAACAAAGAACTGCATTAAAGTAGATTCTTATTGATTGGGATGTCATTATGGACTAAATGTCTAAAATTAAAATCATTATGGAACATGAATGTAATAGAATATTGCTATACTGAAGAAATTATGACTATGAAGGTTATAGAAAAACATGGAAGAGTTATATAAACTAATCTGAGCAAAAATAGAAATACAAAGAGCAAAAAAAAAAAGAAACAAAACATTATAAATTATAATGACTGAACTTGGTTAAGAAGAGATTTGAGAATGTACTAACTTCCATTCTTTGCAGAGATGGAGAGAGGGAAATCCATGAATATGGAACACTACATATGATGTAAGGCTCCATTAATATGTCAATTAATATTGCTGACCATCTTTTTTTCTCTCCCTCAATTATTTGTTATAAGGGATGGGTCTTTGAGAGAGAGAAGGAAGATAGATATATTTGAAATGAAGATAATGTAAAAATAAAATGTATTTTTGAAAGAGAAAAAAGAGAGAGATTGAAAGATTAAAAACAAAGGGAAATAGAGACAGAGGGGCAAAAACACACAGAGTGAGACAGAGAAAGAAAGGAAGAAAGAAAGAAAGAAAGAAAGATAGAAAAGAAGAAAGAAAGAAGAAAAAAGAAAGAAAGGAAGGAAGGAAGGAAAGAAGGAAGAAAGGAAGGAAGGAAGGAAGGAAGAAGAAGAAAGAAGAAAAAAGAAGAAGAAAGAAGGAAGAAGAAGGAAGAAGGAAGAAGAAAGAAGAAAGAAGAAAGAAAGAAAGAAGAAGAGAAGAAGAAGAAGAAGAAGAAGAAGAAGAAAGAAGAAAGAAGAAGAAGAAGAAAGAAGAAGAAGAGAAGAAGAAGAAGAAGAAGAAGAAGAAGAAGAAGAAGAAGAAGAAGAAGAAGAATTGAGAAGAATTGATCCTTGGATTCTGAGCTGGTCTGAACAACCTCTACAATACATTCAGTTCTGATTGTTAGATATGGCTGTTTAGGAATCCAAGATATATTCAAAGCTTACTACACACATTAAGCAAATTGGAGACCATATCATAAAAGAATCAATTGAAGTAATTAAAGATATTTAACCTTGAGTATAGAATATATAATAGTCACTTTTACATATTTGAAGGAATAGCATGTAGAAGTATTAGATGTGTTGTTTGACAATAGAGAGAGTCCAAAATGAGGAATAAAGGGCAATGGGTGAAAAATATAGAAGGGCATGTTTCAATTCGATTTAAAGAGGAAAAAAATTATCTTCAGCTCAACTTAAAAAGCATTTATTAAGTCTATCATTTTAGTGGGGTAAAAAGATACAGTGAGTAGGGAACTATCTCTTCTCTCTTGATTGACCCCTAACCTTTATGAGCCATACCACTCTTCTTCCAGTTCCTCTCTTCAGCCATGAATGACATTCTCTCTACTCAACACTTTCAATTCTTTTCTTTGAGGAAATGTTATTTTCCTTTCAAATCTGTCCAGGGAAGAGGAGATGCCTGAGGCAACTGCCTCAGAAAGACAGGTTGCTTAAAAACCTTCTTCCATCACAAACTACTAACTTATGTTTGATGTCCAAGATGGTGTGGATTTATTTGCTCCATGCTTTGGGGAGATCATAAAGAAATAAATCAATAATTCTTTTTTGTCCAGCTTGAGCCTTCAACTGGTAAGTTTCCAGAAATTAGGAAGAGAATCTATATTCCTCTCCTGGCAAATATATATTGCAGTTTAAAATTTTAATCAGAAATTGAGCTTGTTAACAGTGGACTGTGTCTGAGGCACACATGCTCTAGTAACCACCAAGGGAGATAGGGTCAAGCCCTGACCCTTCTACAAACACTATTGTCTCTTTTTAAATAGGCCAATCCCTGGTGAAACCATCCACTCTTCCATGACTCCTTCAACATTTATGCCTCAAAGACCTGGGCTTAGGAGAAAGAGATAACATGTACAAATAATTTAGAACTTCTTGGAAGCAAGATTAATTTAATATGCAATATAATGCCATTCATCTTTCATTTTCTACACATTTAAAATCAAAACCAAAAATAATGTATGTGAATGATACCATCTCACCATATAACAATGCTTGCATTAAAAAAGTTATTTAAGCATACAGTATGCTAATAATATCTACTACTAATCTCATGAAATATTTATATACATCATACTCCTTATATCAAGAGCAAGAAGAAAAAAATCAGTGAAATGTAAAAGAAATCTCATGTACAGAAAATATACTTAACATTTCTGGTCTTCTGATTTGAAGAATAGATAACTAGTAGAATTGTGTCTGGTAATTCTCATAATTAACAGTAAGATATGGATCCAAGACCATATTGGGAAATTGGCATTTTTTTATTGCCACTATCCTCATTTCTTTGTCAACCCCCCCACTTTCCAAAATACTTCAGTGAATTTTGTCTTCATGTTGATCCTGATTCCCAGAAGAGTCTGGGATATATTCAGTCTGACCTATATCAGATCCATTACAGATATATATTCAGTCTGATCTATCTGCCCCATTTCTTTAGCAACAACAACAACAACAACAACAACAACAACAACAACAACAACAAAAATCACCAAGAAAGTCCTAGTAACAATACAGTATGCATAAGCACTGAGTAGCTAGTCATATATTTTAGAAATCATTGGCCTTCACTGTCAACCAAAAGGCAATAAATAATTCAATGCATAAAGTCACATCTAAAGACCTAAAAGAAACCTAAAACTCTAATCTTTTCCATTTTCAAGTGATTAAACTGAAGCTCTTGTCAAGTGACTTGGCCAACATCACATAGCTGGTAAAATGTCAGAGCCAGGATTCAAATCCAAATTTCTTGACTCTGCTCTAGCACAGCTCTCTTTCCCACAGTATGATTTCTACTCCTCAACTCTAATAGTTGGAAATTAGAATGGCATGCCAAGTTCAATAGGCAATCATTCCTTTTATTTAAGATTTTTAGAATAACACAGAAGAGAAATGGAATTCAAAGGTCAACTGAGCCTATCCAAATCTAACCATCCTACCCAACAAGAAGTAATCCAGCCTTTATTTGAAGTTCTCTAGTGATAAAAATCAGTGATGAAAACCATTCTACTTTGGTATATCTCTAGTTGTAAGAAAATGTTACCCTATATTAAACTTGATTTTGTATTATATATTTTCCACCTATGGCTCCTAATTCTGTCATCTTAGACCAAGCAAACATCTCTATTACTTCTTCCACATGATAGCACAGCTACTATATCTTCTTTAAAAGAATACTCCAAGGAGCAGCTAGGTGGAACAGTAGATAGAGCCCCAGTCCTGAAGTCAGGAGGACCTGAGTTCAAATCTGGCATCAGACACTTAATACTTCCTGGCTGTGTGACCTTGGGCAAGTCACTTAACCACAATTGCCTCAACAATAAAAGAATGCTCCAAGCTGAACATCCCTAATTGCTTTATTCAATGCTATGATATCCAATATCTTTAAAATTCTGATTAGAATCTAATTTTTATTATTACAAATTGTTATTCTATTAATAATTCTATTAATTAGATTACTGTGTTATTCTATTATTAATTTATGCAAATATATTAAGTAACAAGTATGTGCTAGGTGCTGTATGGGATGCTAGGAATATAAACACAATGGTGAATTGGTCCCTAACCTCAAAAATTTACATACTAGTAGGGGTTAAAAGGCTTAATAATTGTCATAAATACTGAATATTTATAAAATTAAATAATCAGAGATCTGACAAAGCAGGCAGCAGTATGGTTTACTAATGACTGGAGAATTAATAATATCTCTTGAATGAAATGATACTCAAGTTAATTCTTGAAGGGGATTTAGGAATTCCAAAATGCAGAAATGAGGAGAAAGGAGCTTATAGTCCTATTCAAAAACAGAGAGATAAGGTATTAGAGTATCATGTATGCCCAACAGGAAATAGGCTATTTTTTCATGAAAACAGAATGTGTTGATGAATGTTGGAGGGGATGCGGGAAAACGGGGACACTGATGCATTGTGGGTGGAGTTGTGAACGAATCCAACCATTCTGGAGAGCAATCTGGAATTATGCCCAAAAAGTTATCAAACTGTGCATACCCTTTGATCCAGCAGTGTTTCTATTGGGCTTATATCCCAAAGAGGTGCTAAAGAAGGGAAAGGGAACTGTATGTGCCAAAATGTTTGTGGCAGCCCTGTTTGTAGTGGCTAGAAACTGGAAATTGAATGGATGCCCATCAATTGGAGAATGGCTGGGTAAATTGTGGTATATGAATGTTATGGAATATTATTGTTCTGTAAGAAATGACCAGCAGGATGAATACAGAGAGGACTGGCGAGACTTACATGAACTGATGCTAAGTGAAATGAGCAGAACCACAAGATCATTATACACTTCGACAACGATATTGTATGAGGATGTATTCTGATGGAAGTGGATTTCTATGACAAAGAGACCTAACTGAGTTTCAATGGATAAATGATGGACAGAGACAGCTACACCCAGAGAAGGAACACTGGGAAACGAATGTGAACTATCTGCATTTTTGTTTCTCTTCCCGGGTTATTTATACCTTCTGAATCCAATTCTCCCTGTGCAACAGGAGAACTGTTCGGTTCTGCAAATATGTATTATATCTAGGATATACTGCAACATACTTAACATATATAGGACTGCTTGCCATCTTGGGGGGGGTGGAGGGAGGGAGGGGAAAAAAACGAAACATAAGCGAGTGCAAGGGATAATGTTGTAAAAAATTACCCTGGCATGGATTCTGTCAATACAAAGTTATTATTAAATAAAATAAAATTTAAATTAAAAAAAAAAGAAAACAGAATGTGTTACAGGAAGTAATGTCTAATAACATTGAAAAAAATAGACTGTCAGCCAGATTGTAAATGGCTTTAACTGCTAAACATAGGAATGTGTGTTTTAACATAAAAGTAAGAGGGAGTAACTGAAGATTCTTGAGGAGGTACATAACAGGATCAAACATGCTCTGGAAAAATGTCATCAACTTTCAAGCTTTGTGGAAATGTAGGGGAGACACTAGATGCAGTCTATCACAAAACATAGACCAGAAATAACTTCTTTGAAACTTAGAAACAGAACTCTTTTGTTGAATTAAGAATAAAATTTTTCAGTTACATGAATTGGTGCTAAATGAAGTAACAGAACCAAGAAAACAATATATACAGTAACAAGACAACTATGTGATGATCAACTGTGATGGATTTGGCTCTTTTCAACAATGTGATTATTCAAGACAATTCCAATAGACTTGGGATGGAAAATGCCATCTGCATCCAGAGAGAGATTATGGATCAAAGCATAGTATTTTTTCACCTTTTTTGTTGTTTGATTGTTTACTTTTTTTCTTTCTTTCTTATGTTTTTTTTTTCTTTTTGAGCTGATTTTTTTTTACAACTTGATAAATATGGAAATATGTATAGAAGAATTGCACATGTTTAACCTATTTTGGATTGCTTGGTTTCTTGGGAAAAGGGAAAGGGAGGGGAGATGGAGAAAAATTTGGAACACAAGGTTTTGCAAAGATGAATGTTGGAAAATCTTTTCATGTATTTGGAAAAATAAAATACTACTAAATTTTTTAAAATAAAATTAGATTACTATGAGTAAATACAAATAAACAAATCTTTTCTCATAAGAGAATATGTTCAGTTTTCTTAATAAGAAATGTCAGGATGAAGTCCCATTGCCCTTGCTTTTCAGATATATCAATATAGTATATAGATAGAAAAGTAGCCTTGGAGTCAAGAAGTTCTATGCTCACTTCTCACCTCTAACACATATTTGTTATGGAACTCTCAGTTAATCACCACTTAATGTCCTAGATAATTCTTTAAAACTATAAGTGGCAGACAAAGTGCCAACCTGCATTAGTAAAAGGAGTTTTCTCACCTGTAAATTCCTTATACTAATGAAATCACAGATCTAGTCCTTCTCATTATTTTCATTTTCCTAAGTCAGTTTTCTATTATTGTCCTCTATTTGCATCATTCTCTTTCTCAGAAAACCTAAAGTTAAGATCTTTCATGATCTCTTCCAAGTTCTTAAGTCTCATTTTCCTCCTTATTTCTCACCCAGCTGCACAACTTGAGAATTTCTTTGACTTTTGCATTGTACCACCAGAAAGATCATTATTGGAAACAATATTTTCAGGCTCTTCGGGATCCCATCAGTTTTAGTATTCTACCACATGACCATTCTCAGCCTCTCTCATTATATGACAGAACCTTAAACTCCAAAGGTTCCATTTGTGAGATCCCACTTCAGAATATTTCTTCATTTCTCATTCTGCTGCATTACTTTGGAAGTCCTCTAACTTTTCCAACATGTTTCCACTTCAAGTACCTTCTCCAGCAGCCCTCCTTTCCTTTTCCCTCCCCCAAAGATTTTCAGTTTTCTGTAGTGCACTGTTCCCTCTTACATTAGATTACATGCTCCTTGAAGGCAGAAACACTCACTCTCTCTCTCTCTCTCTCTCTCTCTCTCTCTCTCTCTCGCTTTCTCTCTCTCTCTCTCTTCCATATTTGTATCTCCAATTAGTACTGAACCTGGCACAGCATGGACATAATGTTTCCTGACTGAATTCTTTTTTCTCTCTTCATTAATTTTATGTTGGTCTTTAGAGATACCTTATATTTCTTTTAATGAATTTATTACTCATTCAAGTCTCTTGCATTGAATCCAATTTTGTTTCTGAATATCATTGTTGTTAAATTATTCTTCCTTTCTGGAGACCTTCATTTCCTTTCACATTGAAAGAAATTTCATTGTAGCCTTTTTTCTCACTAGTTTTTTCAGCCTTTTGATGTTTCTGAGTTGATTTTCTTTGTGAGAAATTGTTTTCCTTGAGTTTTTTGTTGTTATTGTTATTTTATTTTATTTGACACTTCTATTGCTGTTATGAGGTGATGAAGTGAATAATAATCATTCATTCACTCATCCAAGTGAAAAGATAACTTACAACATGAAAAAAGCACTCAATTTGAAGTCATAAGTTCTTTATTGCATCCCAGATCTACCATTTAATGTTTGCTGGAACTTAGGCAAGTAAATTGCTTTTTGTAGTCTTCAGTTTCCTAATCTATAAAATAAGAGCTTTGTACTGAGTGATCTAATAGATCACATCCAATTCTTATCTGTAGTACTGTGCTTTTGTTTGACTTCCCTGATACAAAGACTTTTCTAGATCTCCTTCTACTCTCCTTGAATTTTACTCCTTCAAAGGATACTACTGGATAAATCCATGTGAAAGTTTCATGACCAATAATAAGTTTTCTTTTAAAGTATCATTTTATCAAATTACTGGAGACCCAAAGGACTGACCCACTATTGGTGACTGTGATGACCGTGTATTTAAAATCAGCTGGAGTCAGGAATTCAGGTTAAGGGATAATCTTCAATCTTTATTTTCTGTGGAGGTGAAGAGGGATCGCGATAGCAATGTGAGCAGCTGCAACAGGAACCAGCCAGCAGTCTCTTTCCCCTCTTTCTCCACCCCTCTGCCTCCACCCACCAAAATCGTCATTTCCTATACAACACATCAGGACTTGCACAAAGAGTGGGTGGGGGCCATTCTTTCTCCAAGCTTATATATTAATAGAGTATGGTCCAATTACTATTTAGCCTCATGTGCTTGGGACCTCAGTGCATGAACTTGAGCTTCAGCCACAGATGACAATATCATAGAAAGCTAGATAGAGAAATATTTATTTGTCATTGTTAGATCTATATGGCTTCTTCTAGTCACACCATCCAGTCCTCTAAAATGTAAATCCAGCTCTGCTAATATATAATACATAAAGTAATGTGAAGAGTGAATTTTTATTTTATTATTATTTTTATTATTTTATTTTACTCTTATTGTAATTTTCCTCAGCTATATGTTACAATTTTAACATTCTTTAAAAAAAAAAAAAAACTATGAGTTCCAAATTCTCTTGTTTCTTCCTTCCTCACCTCCCCTCACCCTCATCATTGAGAAGGCAAGCAATTCTATTTAGGTTATATGTGTAGTCATGCAAATTTTATAGGGAGCATTTTACTACTCTCATTAATCTTCATCTTCTTTATTACTAATTCCTCAAGAGCTTTAATTTCAAAAGGCCACATCCCCAAAGGTGTGCTGTGAAGGTGAAATGATTATTTCTTGAGCCCACCAATGAGGCTCTGAACTGATAAAACATTTTTTTCTCTATGTTGTTCTTTTCCATTATTAATAAAATGGCTGATTAGGAGTACTTTATAACCAATATAGCTAGCACATCCTAGTATCAGAATTCATAGATTCATAGATGTTGAGTTGATAAGTATATTATAATCCTTTCATTTAAATATGAGGAAACAGACTCAGAGAAGTAAAATAATCTGACATACCTAATAAACTTCTAATACTGCATTTGAACCTAAGTTTTCCTGACTCTTCATCAAATATTCTAAGCTCTACACTATGCTGTCCCTAACAACCATAACTGGTCAATGATTTTTTCATTGAAACTATAATTGGAAACTATCTGAGAAATATTTTCTACTAAACATGGACACTTTGAAAAATAAAATGATCACACCGATAAGGAAATATTATCTCTCTTTATTCAGCTGCAAATACCTGCAAATACTATTTTTGAATACTTCAAAAGACCCAGGGGGCAACTCATCGATGTACTGGATAGAGCACTAGCCCTGAAGTCAGGAAGACCTGAGTTCAAATCTGAATTCAGACACTTAACATTTCCTGACTGTGGGACACTGGGCAAGTCACTTAGCCCCACTTGCCTCAGGAAAAAAAAAAAAAAGACCTAGAATGAAGAATTAAGGTCTCAATATAATGGAAAATGGCAGTGGTTCAAAATCATAAATTCTCTAGGATCAACCAACTCCTTCTATCAATCTATGATTTTGTTAAAATCAACATATTCCAAAGTGAGTAAGTCAACTTAGACTGGAATATTTTTCTTTTAATTCCAATAGCATTTCCATTATACAACTATTTGTATTAATCATATATGGCCTGTATCCATCTCTTTAATCTGACATTGTAAATTAATTTCTTGAATGATGCAGTGAAGCCCTGTTAGCACAATCTGTCATTTTAAGTGGAAACAAACAAGCCCAAATCCTGTCTTACTCATATGGTCACCAGAGAGAAGGTTAAATCATCTCCAAACAGAGATAAAGACATATTTGAAAATGCACCTTAAACCAGCAATTAAATAAAGTTATACAAGGAGATTCAAATTAATCATTCATGCAAGACCCAAGATGCTGTTCTTTCTGAGTTAATTTTAAGAAGTTTATCTGTTCCCTTCTGTGAATAATGAAATGAAAGATCAAAAGGGGATTAGCTGATATAAGACAATAGACAGCCAACTATTCTTTTGAACGTGGAGAAGAGTTTCCTTCCCTAATAAAATGACTGAGGGCCATATCAAGGGTTTTATAATCTCATGGCTTGGATAGATGAGTAGCAATTAGACCATTCACCTTAAATTTCTTATTCAAAAAAGACTGGATAATAAAAGGACAAATTTTCAAATTACTAATAGTGTCATCTAATTAAGTGACCTTGTGAAAACAAATCATAGTACCAGAAGTGACTATGTCAAGAAGCAAAGTCACCCTAAATTGTCCCCCTAATTGAGAAATGCTATTGCCAAAAGCATGTAAAATTCAGATAAGGCTCTTTGTTTCCCCAGGACCTGGGATAGTTTCTTGAACATAATAAGTCTTAGTAAAAAAAAAAAAATGTTGAATTTCATTGACTTAAGATTCCTCTATGCCTCAAAAATGCTAGCTGGTATTGCTCTGCTTAGTTTACAATAGTTTTGATTTAGATAAACCTTAACATCTATGTAACAAAGTGAGTCTTGCTGTAAGTCTATCTTTTCCCATTAGCTATATGCACTGATCAGCATATTCTATGGACTAAAATCAGAAGGGAAAAAAAATAAAAACAACGAAACTCTAAGACAAACTAAACTTGAGAAAAATGTAAAGGGCTATCCCAGAGCTTTGCCAGAAATGTTTTGAAAATGGAAATCTTGAAACTGTGCTTATTTTCTTTCCCAAATCCCTAAGTTGTCAGGAGACAAACAAGCCAAACACACACACACACACACACACACACACACACACACACACACACACACACAGAGAGAGAGAGATCAATTTTCCTTGAACTATTTAATTCATTCTTGACATTTCATAAACAAAAGACCTTTTTTCAGATAAACCTGAATCTGAAACTTAGAACATCCACTCCTCAACCCTAGCAAAAGTAACAGGCACCAAAGAAAATCACAGTATCTGATCTTTGCAAACTTAAAAATGAGCCTCAAATTTGTGAAAGATGCAGACTCTAAGTAATTCTTCTGATGTCAAGTTAATCAGAAGGGAAGCATTAGTTTTGCAAGCTCACCATTTTTTTCCCTTCTAAGTAACACTTTACAAATAGAACAAAGTGATTTGATTTGGGGAAAGAAAAATTCTACTTCTCACACTAATCATAGTGTGATTCAATTCAGTACTGATTTTTTTTTTCTTTTTGATACTTGATCCCCCCATCTTATTCATGTTGGAGTAATAATGGTCATTCCTAGTCTTGATCTCATTGCTAATTGATACAGAAGCTTTCACCTGCCCTGTTTCTGATCTGTACCATCTGATCTAGCTGTTCTACCTCATCCCATCACCTTTTTCTGTGAAACCTTTCCTGCTGCCTCCCAATTATAATTGCTCTCTCCTTCCTTAATTCTTCCAAAAGAAGAGGGGTGTCTGAGAAAGGCATGGTAGAAAAAGTCTGTAGATTCATGAGTGAAATCTGGAAAAGAACAAGAATATGGACAACCTAGTCATTTCTCATAAAAATAACATCTTGAGATGAAGAACCCAATCAGAAAAAGAGCCTGCAGGAGTGGGGAGAAATTCTGGGGTGAATTGAACTTCTGGAATCAAGAACCTTGTATGGCATGATAAAGTTCAGAGAATGAAGATTGGATTATAGAGAGTAATTGACTTCAGAGGTCAGTTAACCCAACCTTTTTGGTTGTCAAGTGGTACAGTGGATGGAGCAGTGGGCCTGGAGTCAGGAAGAACTGAGCTCAAATTTGGCTTCAGATGTGTGAGTTTAGGCAAGTCACTTAACCTTGGTTCTCAAATCACTTGGTATCTTTGCCAAGAAAACATGATGAAAAACCAAACATGATCAAAACAACTGAACAACAAGATCAATTGAACATGTTATAGTTAAGGAAACTGAGGCCCACATGGGTGAAGTGACTTGCTCGAAGTCACAGTTATTGGATGGTCATTGAAGCAAGGTTTTATGATTCTGAATTCAATGTTTTTTTCTATGCACCATTAAATCCTTTTTCCTCAAAGATGTCTTCACAAATGTCCTAATTTTATAAGGATATCTCTAGATCTATTATATCAGCTATGAAATTTTAAAAATACTGTTTCTTGAAGATCCTGATCAACAGAGTTTATTCATAATTATTTCTATCCTGGGTACGTTTTTCAGGTGAATGATGAACTGGGCTCACAGTAGAAAAGGAAGAAGAAAACAGGCCAGGTTGTATGTTTCAAAATTCCAGAGCGTATCCAATGATTCCAAACTGACTCTCATACAAAACCTGGTCTTTGTTCTTAATGCCAATGTTCTCTAATTGATCTTATATAATTATAAACTATTATAAGTAATAATAATAAAAACAATAGCTTTTTATTTTTTATTATATATTTTATTTATTAGAATATCATTCTAAGGATTGTAAGGCACTTTACAAATATTATCTCTTTTAATCCTCATAACAAGCCTTGGAGGTAGATGCTATTATTATCCCCATTTTACAAATGAGGAAACTGATTAACCCAGGGTCATACAGTTAGAAAGCATTTGAGTTGAGATTGGAACTCAGGTCTTCTGAAATTCAGCTCTCTTATCCAATATGGCACCTAACTGACTTTACTGAATAACTTAATCTCTAAAGAATCAGATTTGCATTGGCAGTTGCCAAATCCAACGATCTTTTCTCAGTCTTCATTCTTCTTGACCTCTCTGGACTCTTTGACATTGCTGATCACCTTCCCCTTCCTAATACTTTCTTCTGGTTATATTTTCAGGTCATCATCTCTATTTTCTTCCTGCCTGATTGCTCCTTTTCTATCTCGCTTTGCTAGATCCTCTTTCAGATCATGTTCTGTAACCACAGATGTCTCTCAGGGTTCTGTCCTGGCCTCTCTTCTCCTCTTCTATACTATTTTACTTGGTAATCTCATCAATTCCCATGAATTTAATAATCATCTCTGTTAAGGACCATGCCTAAGTGAAGGAGCAGGTCAATTCTCCGAGAGCCTCCACAACTGTGGATCATAACATCTGAAGGAGTTGCAAAGCAGTCTTTACTGACATAGGTGTTGCTTGTGGACTGGGAATGAAATAAATTGGAGGCAGAGAGAAGAGGAAAGAGGTCAGACAAAGCAACTACCTCTCAATCTTCTTGCATCCTCATCCTCATCCTCATCCTCATCCTCCTCTTTCTCCTCTTCCTCCTCCTCCTCCTCTCACATGAAGAGATCCATTCTACAGGTCTGAGTTAGCCCTCCAGCAGCCACTGACAGGTGGCTCCCGTATCACAACACATTTTTATGCTGATGAATCTCAAATCTACTTTTCCTGCCCTAAGCTTTCTGCTTACCTCTAATCTCACATCTTCTTATGCCTTTCTAGAACTGAATGTCCAATAGACATCTTCAACTCAATAAATCCCAAACAGAATCCTTTCCCTTAAATCCTTACTACCTCCCACCTTCCCTATTACTGTAGAGGACAATAGCATTTTCCCAACTCCTCAGGGTCATAACTTATAGTTATCCTGGATTCATCACCCTGTCACTGTACCTCACCCTATGCCCCAACCAAGATTTTTCCAAGATAT
This sequence comes from Antechinus flavipes, assembly GCF_016432865.1. Taxonomy (NCBI): domain Eukaryota; kingdom Metazoa; phylum Chordata; class Mammalia; order Dasyuromorphia; family Dasyuridae; genus Antechinus; species Antechinus flavipes. Next base: position 124,045,639 of record NC_067401.1, on the reverse strand, counting down.
GCTGATACCACTTTTGCACATTTCTTGAATATGCCACTTTCTCTCCTCTGATACTGCCATGATTCTAGAGTATACCCTCATCACCTCACAGTGGATCTGCCTGCCTCTAGTCTCTCCCTTTTCCAAAGTATTCTTCATTCAGTCAATGAAATGATTTTTTTTTAAATGCAAGTTGAATCATGTCACACACATACACACACACACACACACACACACCCCACAAAATAAATTCTCATTTTCCTATTTGGGCAGCTAAATAGCACAGTAAATACAGCACTGCTCCTTGGAGTTAAGAAGACCTGAGTTCAAATATTTATTAGCTATGTGATCTTGGCTAGGTCATTTAATCCTGTTTCCTCATTTCTTCATCTGTAAAATGGTCTGGAGAAAGAAATGGCAAACCATTCTACCTAGTATCTTTACCAGGAAAACTCCAAAGAAGATCATGGAGAATCAGACAATACTGAAATGACTCAACCATAATAACAGTCTTCCTATTGCCTCTTAGAGAAGATAAAAGCTTTTCTGTTTGATATTCAAAAGCCTCCATAAATGATCACTCTCATATCTTTTCAGGCTTCTTACTTCTTATTCCCTGTCACATAATTTTTGATCTAGTGAAATTGTACTCCTAACTGTTCCATAAATAAGATATTCCATCTCTCATCTTGAAGCATTTTCTCTGGTTTTATGTCCCATGCCTGGAATGCTCTCCATTCTCCACCCCAATTACGAACATTCCTGACTTCTTTTAAATCCCAACTACAACCTCACCTTCTCAAGGAAGCCTTGCCTTCTCTCTCTCAATTCCAACACTTTTCTTCTCTTAAATATTTCCTTTTTATCCTATATGTAGCTTTTTTATTATGTATACATATGCATATTGTCTTTGACAATTGAATTGTAAATTTCTGAAAGGCAATGAGTTTTCTCCTTCTTTTTGCATCCCTAGTATTTAGCACGGTGCCTGACAATATTAATAAAAGTTGATTATTTAATGGAGAGTCACATACTGAGTTTCAGTAAGCTACAGCATATTCTCTGTGATGACCTGCATGACAAGTAATTGTCCAGAACCTGCTGGACAGTGTGTGTAAAAGGCCCTGCGAAGAGAGAAGAGGAAGGGCGGGACAAGAGACGCGCAGAAGGGAGACAAGACAGGCTTTCTGATCAAGTCTCGTTTATTGTGGGCAAAAGTACAAGTATTTATGGTGGTTTGTGAGGGAGTGGGGGTCGTGCAAACTCAGTACAGAGGAGACCCTAGATAAAGGGTTTGTTTCCCGCTGAAAGAGGAGTTAACCAGAGGCCTTTGATGATGTAGGAAGCTCCAGGAGGCATCTAGATGTCTGTTTGTTCAAGGTTAGAGGAGTCTTAGGAATGTGGCTTTATCACCTGTAGATTAGTGCCAGCTCCCCACAAGTAATGGCATAAAGGATACTATCCAGGAATTGTATGATCAGAAAATGAATCGGGTTGGTTTTATTTTGATAGTGATTATTGCTCTGGTACACACTGAGTTTTGAAAAGATCCAGGGAAACTAAAAGATAGAGACGAAAGAAGAGTATATTCTAGGCATGGGGACAGCTAGTGAAAAAATAGAAATGAGAGACAGCATCTTGTCTATAAGGAATGGCAAGGAGGCCAATATAGCTGAATAATAGAGTGCATAGAAGAAAATAGAGTGTATGAGGAATGAAGAGATAGAAAGGAATTCAATTGTGAGAGGCTTTCAATGCCAAACATAGAATTTTTTTGAACTTGTAGGTAATGGGAAACCACAAGAGTTTGTGGGAAAGAAGGATGACATGGTCAAACCTGTGCTTTCAGAAAATCACTTTAACAATTGATAAATTGAAAACAAGCAAGACTTGAAGCAGGAACATGAATTGGCAAACTACTAAGTCTAAAGAAAAGATGATAAAATTTTGATCTAGAATGGTGGCCTTATAAATGAAGAGAAGGAGATAAATAGAAAGTATATCATTAAGATAAAAATAAGAAGATTTGACATCAGGTTGGACATGAGGGATGAGTAAAAATGAAGAGTAGAAAATGATACTGAGATTAGAAGTGACCGAATAGAAAGGTGGTAGAAGTATTGATTGGAGTAGGGGTTAAAGAAGCTTTGAATGAGTTAAAAAATATATTTAGTTTTATATATGTTGAGTTTTGAGTGAATTTGAAGTGTATATGAAATATTCAGTTAGAAATACACAATAGGTGGCTAGTGGTGTTCTGTTGTAGCATAAAAGGGAGGTTAGGCTAGATATATGTTTTGGAATGAGCTTTAAAGAGATAGAGGTGAACCCTTGAGAGTTAATGAGATTACCAAGCAAGAAAGTATAGAAAAGGACAAATTCCAAAGCAGAGTTGTAAGAGATAACCATGGTTAGTGGATATGACATGGATGAAGAATTAGCAATAGAGAAGAATAGGAAGTGGACAGATTGGTAGTATTAATGTTAGAAGAATATAATGACATGAAACCCACAGAGGAGAGATTGTCGCAGAAGAAAAAGTAATCAGTAATATTAGATCCTTCAGAGGATTTAAAAGGCATAAGATTGAGATAAGGAAAGGAAAAATTGAGGCATTTGATAGATCATTAGTAACTTTTGAATTGCATGATGACAATTCAAGCTAAATTGCAGAGAATTAAGAAGAGAATGAGAAAAGAGGAGTTAAAAGCATCTAGCAAAGAGGGTTTTTTTTTTTTTAAGGAATTTAGTGTAGAAAGGGAAGAGAGATATCGAACAATAGCTAGTATGAGTGAAAAGATTAAGTAAGAATGTTTTTATAAGGCTGGAAAAGACATAGGTATGTTTGTAGGCAAGAAGGACAAAAGATAAGAAAATGAAAATGGGAACAAGAGAAAGAGTGAGGATGACTACTGAAAAAAGACAGTAAGGATATAGGCAAAAGTAGCCAGATGACACAGTACATAGAGTACAAGACTTGAGTTCAAAACCTGCTTCAGCCATGTACTGGCAATGTGACTCTGACTGGGGAAATCATTTAACCTCTGTTTGTCTCAGTTTCCTCATCTGCAAAATGGAAATAATAATAGCATTTACAGAATTCTGAGCCTTAAATGAAATAATAAATGTAAAATGCCTGGCACAAAGTAAGTGCTATATAAATGTTAGCTATTATGTAAAGAAGTTAGCTTTGGTAAAAAGAAAGGGCATTTCTTCATCTGAGATAGGAATGAAGGAAAATATAGTACAGGAAGATACCTGAATGATATAAAATAAGGAGCAATAAAGAATAGGGAACTCTCACTAAGCACTCTCAGTTTTTTCATGAAATGTGAATCAAAGTCCTCAACTAAAAAATTAGTGGAGGGAAATAGGATTGAAATAAGAGACCTGAGTAGAGAAGAGAAGATTTGGAACAGCTAGTTCAAGCAGGATTAGTGTTCATTCCTCCAGTGGAATGTGATTTCCTAAGGTACTGCTTTTCTTTCTCATCTCTGAAATGTGATTAGCACACAGTAAATATTTAATACATACTTTTTAATTTTTATTCATTAACTCATAGAGAAACAGGCATCCCTAATCTAAAAAATGACACGTCATTTGACATTATGTTAAATAGACTAGTATAGTCTGTTTGGCATAGTCCTATTTCTTTGAGATCCAATAAAATTTCTACTGAGCATCCAGTCTGTGAGCTATGTTAATCTGAATGGCTGGTTTCATAAAAGTTCAACAATATTTGTTTGCTAGATGGAGAAAATGGTCCTCACTAATGGTCCAAGTTGATTTGATACATTCTGATTTCACTATTGTTGGAACTTGTTTTCAATATCCCTGGAAAATACCTTAGGCTATTTGAGCCTATTCTTCACTGTCGACATTAGCAGAGGCAGAACTATGCAAAATCTGAAGCATTCTTCTGGGGAGATAATATTGTCCCACTTGCCATTTTCCTCTTATTCATTATGAAGGAAATAACTTAAATAATGGTGAACAGCAGGGTCATATAGCTAGGTTGAGATAATAAAGGAGGATTATTAGTCACTTTTGTTTCTGATTATCTGTTATCTGGAGCTGATCGCTCCTACCTTTGGAAATAAAGAGAATAATTGCATTTTGTTCACAGGAAAGGATTCACCTATAATATTCCAAGAGACAGCTGTTTCTCTTGTCTACAGAGTTGCTTACTTCTAATGCAGAAAAAAATCAGCTGGGAAATATTACTAGTGTTAAAAAAAAAAAAGTAAACACAAAGCTTGTAGTCATTATTTGAAAACAATTATCCTCTAATTGTTTTATAGAAAAGAGGAAGCTGACATTAAAATGATTCATAATTAGGATTAGGAATAGAGGAGAAAATAATTTAAATCAAGAATATTCAGTCTGCAGATCTAAACTGTGGCAGTAATTCAATCATCTGGAAATACTTTTTATGTACATAGGAACTTTTCATTAGAAACAATGGTATAAAATAACAATTTCCTAACCTTTCAACTAAGCTTCTTCACCAGCCTTCTTTCCTCATTTAGAATCACATTTATAAAAGGGTTCAGAAGCTCTTCCTTTGTCAGCCATCTAAGGTAAATATTTAATGCTTCACAAAAATTTATATAAAAATAGCTTATTCATTCATTATTTTCACCTTTCTAAATTAGTTTACACTCTGCCTCAGTTGGCCACAAATTCCTTTATTTCCTTTTTCTCTAACTTAGTTGCACATAAAGTTACTTTCATTCATTGGTTTTTCATTTTCTTTATGTAATCATCTAGGCCTTACTTCATTTTCCATAATTTTTTTTTAAAGTGGTGTGGACTAAGGTACCTTCCATTTCTAATAGTCTGTGATACTATAATCTTCAATAGAAATTCAAAGTTATGGCCATAAATGGTACCTCAAAGACCCATTTGGTTCAATCCCCACACTTTATCTTTATGGATCATACAGGTTAAATGATTATAAGCCTCAGAAATTGGATTTGAATCTAGTTCTCTGGCTCTTACCACAGAACCATACTAATTCCCTTGGTCAATCTCCTTAAGTGGCTCTCCAAATTCTCCCAAATTTTCCAAATTGGTCAAATAACTATCTGTTTCATAAAATCATAGAATGCTAGAAATGGAAGAGATCTTAGTGACCATCTAAACCTATTCCCTCTTTTTATACATTAAGAAAAACTGAGTTATAGGGAGATTAGGGAGATTAATTATAAAATTCTGCTTTTTCCAACACTATTTCCTCTGCCCATAGAATAGGACCAAAGCAGCTTGGATCTCCTTCAGTCAGATGGGCTCCTGTCCAAGACTTCACAGAAAAGAAGCATCAGACCTGAGAATTGTGACCGATCATATTAAAGGGGGAGGAGAACTGTTCCCTTTAAGATTATCACTCTGAGATTGTGTACCCTTTGATCAGGATCTCCCAGGCTCCAAGGAGTCCAGACAGAGCCCAAATCTTTCAGGATGAGAGAATCAACTCCCATAGAAGTTCTAAATTCTTATTCAATTGAGGAATCCTGATCTGAGCTGTCCCAGCCCCCACCAAGATACACAATATAACTGCTTCCTTCAACTAAGGTCTTTGCAAATAGACTTAGACAACTCACTCAGCTGCCAGGACCCTTATGCCCACTGAGAAAGCATTCTTAGTGCCAGAACTCCATTTTCCACCAAATCTGCCATTGTAGAAGTCAGTCTTTTGGTAAACTGATTTCTATCCAACAATAAGCTCATTTTGCAACTGATAATTTGAGAATGAGTGAATTCCTTCACTCTAAACTTGCAGCCAATTTAAAGGGGTTTTTTAACAATTCTCTTATTGCCACTAACCTCTTGACCACCCGGAATTGAGACCATTCAAACTGCATCAATATGACTCCAGAGTCAGGGTCTTTTCCTTGTATCATATTACATTAATTCTAGTTCTCTTCTTCATAATAAATAAAAGGCAAATGGCAAAGTTTATTCTACTGCAGATATTCATAACTTCAACTTCAATGTTCTTGTCAAGAAGATAAACAGTATAAGGCATGTAATCAGAGAAAGGGAATAAGGAATAAGCATGTGCCACATCACTTTTACAACCATTACATTACATTACAAGCATTATATATTACAAACATTAAACTTATTTGAACCTTACAACAAAATTCTATAAAGTAAGTGCTATATTATCCCCAGTTTACAATTAAGGAAACTGAGGCAGAAGTCAATACAGCTAGGCTCGAGATATCATAGTAAGTGTCCAAAGTCATATTTGAATTCAGATTTTCTTGACTTCAGTACTCTATCTGCTCTGTCACCTAGCTCTCCTAACAAAAACACTGGATTGGAAGTCAGAAAGATTGGAATTTGCATTACACCTCAGATACTTACAATACATGATTTTGTACAAGTCATTTAATTCATTTATCTGTCTATCTTTCTATTTATTTACTTATATTTTTGCTGAAGCAAATGGGCTTAAGTGACTTGCTCAGGATCACATAGCTAGGAAGTGTTAAGTATCTGATCATATTTGAACTCAGGTTCCTAACTTCAAGGCTGGTGCTCAATCCACTGTACCTCCTAGTTGCCCCTTAAACTTTTTAAGCCTCAGTTTCTTTATTTACAAAAGGAATAGAAAAAAAAAACCTAAATTCTCAGGATTGTTGAGAGGATAAAAAGAGATAACATAATACAAAGTATTTTACAAACCTTAAAATCAAATATAAATGAGACCTATTAGTTTTATTAAAATTTTCCTCCTCCCAGCTTCCCTTTTTGCTGACATATGTGGTCAGATTCCATTGTAATAAAATCCAGCTCAATTTCTAGAAATTATTGAATTGATAATTGCTGAGTTGGTCTTTTGTTGGGGATTAGAAATCTTCTTGTTATTGTTATGGTGAAGTTGTTTTTTAATTTTTAAATGATTCCATTATAAGGGAAATCAGCCTGTGCTGCATTATTGGCTTAGCTCATTGAGCTATTAGATGTTACTAGTAGAGTTGTTTCCAGATAATCTGAAATTCTTTTAAAAATGAGTAGGTGTCTAATATGTCTGCTAGGTTTGTTGCTGCTGCTGCTCCCATGACAGATTGTTTCATAAACATAGCACTCCAAAATGGGTTATATTGTCAGGTCCATCCCAGTAAACAAGGAGCTTCCTGACCACAGGCAAAAATCAAGTCAATGAATCCCTCAATCTAAATTAACCAGAAATTTCTCCTGAAAAGGCCCCCAAAATTTATAACATTAACCTCCTTTCTACCAGTGGTGCTTTCTTTACATTTATAAGAAAGGAGAAAACCTTATCTTAGAGTATATCCTTTATACTGTTTGCTTGCCCATGATTTGCACTGTTTGACATGATGCCTGAAGCATGTTAACACATCGGAATCAATCCTTTCCTTTTGCAGTTTCCTAGGCAATCAACACACAACTACCCCTAAACAATGTGTTCTTGGAGGAGGGAAAATAGAGACCCTCAAGCATTTCCAACTCTTTATCCAAATGAGCAAACTGCCAGAACAATCTATGATATTCAGCACATTACAGAACTGTCAAAGGGCTTCATTCCCCATTTTTATTTTTTGGAAGTCATACAGTCCATTTCCCAAGGGCCAGTTATTTATTTTCCTGAGCTGTGTCCATTTCAGTATTAAGTGTTTTCAATGACAGTTTCATCACTTTCTGGAGAGATTATTTCTTGGTCCATTACATTCTAGAGCTATTTAGGTACTCTCTGTCTCTCACACGCATATAACCTGCCATTCCCCTTTCTTCATTTCCCATCCACTCTATTGATGCAATGAACATTTTCATCTTCATTCATTCAACAAACACCTCCTGAGCAGAAGTAAGAGACTGGGAACCTGAAATACAAAGACAAAAGCAAAACAATCCCTGCCTTCAAAGAGTTTACATTCCAATAGGGGGTGGAAGGTAAGGGGAGACCATGATGCCCCCAAATAAATCTGAATCAAATACAATCAGAGTAAACTCAAAATAATTACAGTGGCAATTGGATGGACACAAAAAATGGGATCTTCAGAAAGACCTCATTATGAATGGTTGCTTGAAGAATGCATATGTTATTGTTTTCCCCTTGTCATTTCAGAAAAAAAAATATTCTGACACATAAATAATGCTTCCATTAAAATACTTGGAAAATTGGCTTACCAATCCCAAATCATGATTGACTAAAGCAGGGGCAGCATGTACCATAGGTACATGTGAGGAAATATAGAGTATACTTTTGAAGATTGGATTATAAATAAAATTACAAAGTCAGAAAGTTCTTGACTTCATGCCACAGAGATGGTGATTTTTCTGATGAAGAAAGAGATTTACTTGGGGGAGGGGATATAACATGAGTAAGAGATGATATATGATAGATGATTCACTTGATCCACTTTGGAAAGATGCTACAAGACCTCCGTCATGCTGAGTCAATCTATAGAAGAAGATATATAAGGATAACATAGGCCTGGCATCAGGAAAACCTCAGTTGAAATCCAGCCTTACTTACTAGCTCTGTAACTCTGGGTAAGTCACTTTGTGTCTGTCTATTTTATCTTCTGTAAAATGGAAATAATAGTAGCACACACCTCCCAGGGTTATTATTAAATGAGATATATTTGCAAACCTTAAAGTGCTACTTTTATTATTATATTTATTATATATTATATATTTATTATATATGTATTATTATATTATACTTTTATTATTATAAAGTGCTACATAAATGCTACTTTTATTATTATTTTTAGCATTAGCTTTAGCATCTGTTTTGATCCATTGAGACACTGAAATAGACAGTACTAAAATTAAGAAAAGATCAACACCAAATATTTATTAACTACCTGCTTTATGTAGAACAGAATGCTAGCTGTCATTGTCTATATTACAGAGAAGACTTAAACTATGCTTTAGTATGTAAGTATATAAGTTTAAGTAACAAAAAGACAAGGGTGTGCTGATAAGTGTCTAATAACTGACTCTCCGGAAGGAAAAACACTAGACATGCTTTTAATTTTAATCTGCATTATTAACATGTTCTTCCTCATGTTCTTAATTATACATAATCAACATAAACAATGAATCAAGATCTGATTTATAACATTTGAAATTTCTGAGGTATATATGTTCACATTGAAATTTAATAATCAACTCTCAAAGTGGGTTTGAGCCAGCTCCATATCTCACCATTGTAAAAAGGGGATTTGCAAACCTTGACTCAGGTGCAGATTTGTCCTGACACTGCTGTCACCAACATGAAAGGTCTGTATAAGATAAAGTGCAAGCCCAGAATTTTCCAGATGGTACTTTCTTATAATCAAGGTAAGTGAATTTATCCATAACATCCAAAATTTCTCCATTCTTTGTAAGCAATGATTCTATATATGTATGGTATGGTGCTGGCCAGTGATGAATCTCTGTTTTCTTGGTTTTGATTGGCAGGCCAAAATTAACACAAACAGTAGAGAATCAATCCATACTCTATTGCACCTCTGCCTCAGAAGCTGTATACAATAAGTGCACAATCATCTACAAAATAAAGGCACACCGATTTTCCCTTTACTTTGGACTTGGTTTATAGCTTTTTAAAATTAAATAGTTTACCATGAGTGGGATAGTTGATCTTGATGCCATTTTTGTTTCTCCTTGAAGGCTTCAGACAATAATGCAGAAAACATCATGCTAAAAAGCATGGAAACAAGCACACCATCTTGCTTCAATCCACTGGTAACTAGGAAAGTGTGAAAGCATTGTTCATCATGCAGAGCTTGTGCAAGCAGTGCACAAATCCAGAGAGACATCTTCATCCCAAATGTATTAATGGGCTATTTATAGCTGATCTGTGGTAGAGCCTTCCAAAATTGTTTTAGACTGATCAGCCATAGAATAACACACTGTAGACTGATCCCAATATCATGATGTCTTTTGAAAATTAAGGATGACTGGTCTTTCTGTATGTTACCCACAAAGTCCAGCAATAAGAAATAGAAAAAGAAATCCCATTTAAAATTATTGTAGATAATATAAAATATTTGGGAGTCTGCATGCCAAGACAAAGTCAGGAACTATATGAACACAATTATAAAATGCTTTCCACACAGATAAAGTCAAATCTAATCAAGTGCTCATGGGTAGACTGAGCTAATATAACAAAAATGACCATTCTATTTGAATTAATCTATTTATACAATGCCATACCAATCAAACTGACAAGAAATTATTTAATAGAGCTAGAAAAAAATAATGACAAAATTCATCTGGAAGTAGAAAAGTTCAAGAATTTCAAGGGAATTGATGAACAAAAATGTGAAGGAAGATGACCTAGTTGTACCAGATCTAAAACTATATTATAAAGCAGCAGTCATCAAAACTATTTGGTACTAAGAAAATGAGTAGTGGATCAATGGAACAGGTTGGATTCACAAGACACAATAGCCAATGACTGTCATAATCTAGTGTTTCATAATTTTCCAGCTTTTGGAATAAGAATTTACTATTTGACAAAAAACTGGAAAGTAGTATGGGAGTAACAAGGCATTGACCAACATCTAACACTCTATACCAAGATAAGTTCTAAATGGATTCATGATATAGATATAAAGAATGATACTTTAAGCAAATTAGGAGAACAAGGGATAGTCTACCTCTCAGATCTATAGAGAAGGAAAAATTTGTGGCCAAAGAAGAATTAGAGGACATTCTGAAATACAAAAAGTATCATTTTGATTACATTAAATTAAAAAAAAATGTACAAACAAAATCAATGCAACCAAGATTAGAAGGGAAGCAAAAACCTGGGGTAGGAAGGGAATTTTATATCCAGTGTTTCTGATAAAGGTCTCATTTCTAAAATATATAGAGAATTGACTAAAATGTATACGAATACAAGCCATTTTCTAATTGATATAAGCAGACAATTTTCAGAAGAAGAAATTAAAGCCATTTCTAGGCTTTTATGAAAAATGTTCTAAATCACTATTGATTAGAGAAATGCAAATTAAGACAATTCTGAGGTACAATTTCACACCTCTCAGATAAAAATAATGATAAATGTTGGAGGGGATATGGGAACACTGGGACATTAATGCATTGTTGGTGTAGTTGTGAAATGATCCAATCATTTTGGAAAGCAATTTGGAATTATGTCTAAAGGGCTATCAAACTGTACATACTTTCTGATCCTGCAATATCTCTACTGGATCTGTATACCAAAAAGATTACACAAAAGGGAACAGGATTCACATGTACAAAAATATCTGTGACAGGCATTTTTAGTAGTGGCAAGGAATTAGAAATTAAGTGGATGCCCATCAGCTGAGGAATGGATGAATAAATTATGGTATATGAATGTAACAGAATACTATTATTTTGTAAAAAATGACAAGCAGCCTGATTTCAGAAAAACCTGGAAAGACTTACATGAACTGATGCTATGTGAAATGAGTAGAACCAAGAGACTACTACATACAGTAAAAGTAAGATTGGGTGATGATCAACTATGATAGAAGTGGCTCTTTTCAATAATGAAGTGATTTAAAGCAATTCCAAAAGAGTTGTCATGGAAAAAGCCAACTACATCCAGAGGGAAAACTATGGAGACTCAATGTTGATCAAAGTATAATATTTTCTCCTGGGGGGAGGGAGTTTGTTGTTGTTTGTTTGTTTGTTCTTTTTTATCTTTCTTGTGTGTTTTTCCCCTTTTGATCTGATTTTTCTTGCACAGCATGATAAATGGGGAAATATGTTTAAAAGAATTGCACATGTTTAACCTAAATGGGATGGCTTGTTATCTAGGGGAGGGAAGGGAGGAATAGAGAAAAATTTGGAATACAAGGTTTTGCAAGGATGAATGTTGAAAATTATCTTTCATGCATTTGGAAAAATAAAAAGCTATTTTTCAGAAAACGATTTTTTCTTAATGAAGGATGACAGCTAGATACAGTGGAGAAAAGTCAAGGAGACTCATCTTTCTGAGTTCAAGTCTGGCCCCAATCATTTACTAGGTGTGTGGCTCTGAACAACTCTCTCAATTATGTTTGCTTTAATCTCTTGTCTGTAAAAAATGAAGGATGACAACAACAGTGGGAGTTGGAGAAAGACTTGTGGTTAACAGTGTCCTGCACAAGGTAATCCTAGAATTATCCTAAAGCTATTTGGCCCATACTATATTTTTTTTTTCAAAATCACTACCATTCAATTAAATTCAACATTTATTAAATGCCTGCTTTGCACAAGGAACTATGTTAAAAATTGGAGCTACAAAAACCAAAATAAAGCAATTCCTAGGCTACATTATATTTGGTATTAGAGAGTCGATACAATACATACTAGGATAAATCTACATACAAGGCATTTAAAGACATAATAAAATAACTATCAATCTAGACCTGAGAAGGATGCTGCCAGGTTCAAGTCAATAAGCACATGATCTGGGAAAGTTCCTCTGGTTTTTTCCCCACTCACAGAAAGTAGCACAAAAGCTGACTGATTGCTGATGCTGTAAGACAAGCACTAAGCCAGAAGAGACTACTGCAACTATTAAATACTCCATTGGAGACTTTTGTATACTCACTCGGTTCCAGCTCAGCAGCAAAATTATTACCCATAGTAAATAAACAGAAAAGAGTCACAGAACATCTGTGCATGTCTGAAATGGAAAGGGGAATTCTCCTATATGTTACATCATGCATTTCTGGAAGTAGGCTATTGAGATCTACTAGTTTTCTACCTAACAAAGTTGATGGTATGTACTTAGAATAGACCCTCTGTTTGTCAGTTCTGCCCCTCACTTTATACTCACAAAGTAATTTCCAGCTAAGAGAAGAAGAAAAGTAAAGATTATTTGTTAGATAACGGGGAGAGGAAAAGGAAGGGAACAAGCACTTACTTACTTAGCACCTCTTATTTCCCAGACACTATACAAAGTACTTTATAAATGTTATCTCTCTGCTCCTTATGAAAATTCTTTGAGATAGTCATTATTGTGAGTCCCATTTTACAATTGAATAAACTGAGATAAGCAGAGATTAAGGGATTTGCTTGGGTCACCTAGGTAGCCAGTTTGAGACTGGATTTGTACTTAGTTCTTAACTTTTGCCCTGTGCACAATCCACTGAAAAAACCTACTGGAACATGAAATGCCTTTTGTTGGTATTAGAAAAGGGGTTCCAGTGGGTGCATTGAAGAATGGGATTGAAAATTACAGGAGAACCAAGAGAAATAAGGACCTGGCTGCCACAGATGAATGTGAGGCAACAAGGAGTAGTGGCTATCCTATATAGGAAAAAGTAAAAGGAGAGATTTCTAGGGAAGAAATATATAAATAATGTCAAATCAGATGAACACTTCCTTTTCCTGCTTAGTGGTTAAGGCAATCTTGGTCAAGTGTTGGTGCCGCTTATTACTCGGGGCTAAAATGTATTTGATGTTGAAGACCCCAAGAAAGTATTATTCTAGTCCCAAGGTGATTCTAAACATAAGGAGACAGGAGGGGAAATGATCTAGGAGTCCCATATAAGGATAACCAAAAGCATGGAAGATTGGAACTTGGATGCCCAGACTGACTCCCCATTGATCTGATTTGGAGATGAACTCCATTCACCTCCTATCAATTGACATCTGGCCATGGAAGTTTCACTTGTTTACCATTCCTTCAATTGCAAATTGTTTTCTTTGATTTGCTAACTCACCCACAGTCCCATTTTAAATAAATAAATGAATAAATTTAAAAAAGAAAAGAAAACTTGTTTCCAGCTTCTCTTTTCTGCAAGAATTTAGCTAAGCATTCCATCCTTTCTCTCCCTGCCATCTTAAGTACATAAATGCTTAATTACAAATTTCCTTAAGGTTGTCAGGAAGGCGGTAAGAGGGAAGAGATGGTATCCATTAATACTAAGCTACATCAAAAACTCAATTATCACTTCACCAGCTGACTTGCTAAATCTCTCACAATTCACAGCAACTAAATGATGAACCTCCCCAAAAATCTGTGAATATGCTGACCTTTGTCTCAAGCATTCTCTCAGGGTATCCTGGTGACTATAATGCCCTGTTTTCTCTTCAAAGTTTCACCATTGGATTATACAATCTTTGTCTTTTCCTCAGAAACTGGTGACTGAAAGTACAAACACCCTTCTTCCTTCAAACCATTTCTGAAATATGATTCCTGGCATAGTGAATGAATCTATAAGGACTGAAGCCCATTTTCTCTCCCTTCAGCTTCCACTCAAATCAATTTCTGAATTATAGCCAGTAACTTATGATTGACAGTTTATGTTGATTTTTTTCTTTTTTGTTACTTAAAAAAACCAATAAATTTCCATTTTAAGAAACCATATATAATAATAGAAGAAATTATATTCATGAGTATTCATCTTTTCTTTACTTCCTTATAGGTTATTCTTTTGTTTTATCCTGAATTCTTTTTACCATATTCTTTTCCCCCCTTTCAACCTCCCCCCACTTCCTCCAAGCAGGCTACAGTTAAGCACAGATATATTTATACATACATACAAATATGTATGTATGTGTACATGTCTATATACATATATGTGTATATACATAAATTTATACATATTTGTTTATACATGTGTGCAAATATATATTTATAAATATGCATGTTGATAAATATATATATAAATGTATATTTATAAATATACATATACATATGGATATATGCACATTCACACTCATCCACAAATTCATATACATATGCACATATTTATATACACAAAATACATAGAATCACTTACATACCTAGCCACATATACTCAGGCACATATATATGAAGTTACCCACATGTAAACATGCATCTAAAACAATAATAATATGGCTGACATATAATATAGATTATTCTCTTAATTGAATCTTTGTTTAACTTTGCCTAAGATCAATGATTATTAACCCTCCTTTTTTTCTAGTGTTCTTATAGTGTTTCTATATATCTCTTATTTCCTATTCCTCCTAACTCTTCTATTTTAAGTCTGCTCCTTAATTGCCTTACTATTACTTAATTTACCCCCACCCATAGAATCCCTCCCTTATCTTCTCCCTTTATCCTTTCCTTCCCTCTTTATCCAATTCCTATTAATTTACACAGTTTATCTACTCCTGTTAATCTTAACACCCTTTTGTACTCCACCTCATTCTATGCTATCCTTCCCCCCTTTATCCCTCTCTCCTTAATCCACACATCTTGTCCCATTACCATTACTCTACAAACCCTTATATACTCCACCTCGTCTTTTATTCCTTACTCATTAATCTACATACCTTGTGTCTCTGCCATAAATCTACACATGCTTCTATAATGCATCTTATCCTTCTCTCTTCCCCCTTAACTATACATTTTGGAGAGTGCTGTATTATTCATGGTAAATATGTAATGTTTCCTATTTAACCTATTCCCCAAGGTAAATAGGTTTTTGGAACCGTGAACCCTCCTCTCCCTTCTAATGTCTCTATCAGTTTTTCCTTTGCACCTCATTTGTATAACATAGCTATTTTTATCTTTTCCTACACAGCTTTGCTTATTAGAATAAGATTATACTGAACCCTGACCTAATCTTTTTTTTTTTTTTGAGCTATTCAATTACTGATTTCAATCTTAAAAATATGGCATATGTAAAATATGGCATATGTAAAAAAACAATTTTTCTATGTTAAATTCCTTATTAATCTTTAACATTGCCTCTTATATGTTAATTTTTCTATTTAGTTTTGGTTTGTTTGAGACAAGGGCCTGAAAATCTGTGAGTTTATTGAATGTCTTTTTTTTTTTCATTCAATATTATGGACAATTTTTGCTAGATATGATATTTTTTTGTCCATGGGCCTAGTTTTTTTTTTTTTTTTTTTGATTAGCAGTATATGATTCCAGGACCTGCAGTCTTTTTTTGTGTCTATTAATAAGTCCTGCACAATTTTAATTGTAGCTCCAGTATATTTCATTAAGTTTTTCTTGTTTCCTTCAAATTTTTCTTTTTGATCTAGATATTTCAAAATTTGGCAATAAAACTCCTATTTGCACTCCACACTGGTTAATCTCTGTGTTGGGATCTTTCTTCCTGTCTTTTTAGATATCCCAGGAGGACCCCTGTTTTGCCTCAAGTCTTCTTTGTGTTTCACTAGTCTATGTTTGTCCTGAGGTGCAAATTTGTTCTGTGTGTGTGTGTGTGTGTGTGTGTGTGTGTGTGTGTGTGTGTGATGAAGTTTGGCTCTCCTTGATTCCTGGTCAGAGAGCCAAAAATGATGAGGTTTGGCGCAGAGCAGGGAGTTGTGGGAACCCCCTTCTGGTCAGCACAGGTCCTTCATAAATGAATTTATGAACCTGAAAAGTTAAACTGGCAAAAAAAAGTTTATTATAGAACTGAGAAGTCAGCTTTTGCAGGCTGACTTCCTTAGTGGCAGGTCCCAACAGAGAAGTAAAGATCTAGCAGAGAAATTCTCTAGCAGAGAAATCCTGACAGAGAGGTGAATATGATCCTGTTAGGGAAATAGGTGAGAGAGATAAAGAGGGAGTAACACTGAAAAGAGAATGTATTTTCAGCAGGCAGAGGGTCTCCTTGGCCCAAGGAGAGAGAGAGAGGTTCCTTGGCATGGCACGTTAGGTCCTCTGCAAGGAATTGGGCTGGAGGAAGCTTGTTATATAGGTAGTTCTTGGTGGGGGCTGGAAGCAGTTTAAGTTGAAGTCAGAATAGAGAATCTTGGAATTGAATGAGTGTCCCTGGACTAATCTCCAACTCAATAAAGTTTGAAAGAAATCTCAATCTCCTAGGAGTGGTCCTGGAGTCAACCAGTCCCATCCAGATAACAGAATGAAACCACTTTATCTTGATTCCCTGGGGTGGGTTTCTCAGGGGAGAGCTTCTCCAAGAGAATTTCCCAAGCTTTCTCTCCAAAGTCTGAGAGAGTGAGAGAAAGTTTGGGGCTTCCCCTCATTATGTGTGTGTGGGAAAATCTGAAGAATTTGAAATTTACTTGAGGAGGAGAAGTTGGAACACAAGGTTTTGCAAAAGTAAATGTTGAAAAAAAAAAGCTTCAATAAAAATAAATAATTGAATGAATAAATAAATAATAAATAAATGAAAGAAAAAAAAATAACAGATGACTTGCTCTGCCATCTTCCCAGAATCCTCAGATTATTTTTTTTAATGTACAGTCTAAAGTTTTATCCTATGTCAAATTAGTTGAGAATATCAGTTGTGATCAAAGCAAATGATTAAATAAGATTTTAAATGTATATATATATATATTTTTTTTCTTTTTCCCCTTCCCTTCTTCTTCTATCTTTTGTCTTCTCAATCATGCAATTGGATCACAAGATTTTTAGAAATACATATAGATAAAGCTATATTAATTATTTTGAAGGCATTTTAATGATCATCTTTTCTAGGCTCTTTACCTTTTTGTGTCATAGCTCCCCTTAAGTACAGTCTGAGCAAGCATATAGACTTTCTCAGCATGATGTTTTTAAATGAGTAAAATAACATAGGATTACAAATTATACATAAGTTCATAGTCTCCAGAATAAGTATTCCTCTTCTAGTACAATATCCTAATTTTACAAGTGAGGATACTGCAGCCCACAAAGGGGAAGTGATTTTCTGAAAGTCCTAAATAATTTCTCATGGCATAGGCAGCATTTGAATTTAGATCTTTTGATTCCAAATCCAAGACTCTTTCTACTCTGTTGTGTTGCATTGCCACATAATAACTAGCATTCTGGATTGGATTGAATTGGACCGGAAGCATTGAGTTACATTATGTTGTACCATATTATTATGTGCAAATTATATTATATTGTTGTATCATATTACAAAATACCCTAATATATCTCTTTTTAGCGACCTAACTTTCAGTTTATACAAGTGACCAATAATTATGAAGTTTGTTGTGGTTGCAGTTATAGATCTTCTTAATTCCACCCCCCTGTATACTTCATTGCTTGCCAAAGCTCCATAGCTGTGCTCAGAAATCCTCAAATGTCCAATTACTTGCCAAATTCACATACCTTTAGAGCAACACTAAATCCAAAGACCTTCTCTGAGACTTTACTACCTTAAACTTTTTTTTCTGCATTATAATCCTTTTTCCCAGAGATTCTTTTCTGACACTGCTTTTTCTTGATTATCTTCCAGCTCAACAACTCCTTTTCAATTTTATTCACATTTTATTCCCTAAATATGAGCGTCCACAAAAGCACTCCTCTTCTTCATGCACTCCCCTTCTTCAATATTATCAAATCCTACCTTGTATAGAAAACCTCTCCCATTACTCTATTTCTTCACTGCTAGTGGAGAAAGAGAGAGAGACAGAGAGACACACACAGAGAGAGAGAGAGAGAGAGAGAGAGAGAGAGAGAGAGAGAGAGAGAGAGAAGAGAGAGAGAAAGAGAGAGAGAGAGAAGAGAGAGAGAGAGATTTGTTTGCATATCATTGACCCTATTAGAATGTGAGATCCTTGAAGGTAGGGACCTTGTGTTTGTTTTCTTTTTTTGTTTATTTCTTTTAGAAATCAGCACAATGCCTGCCACACAAATTCTTGCTTAGTGACACTAAAAAAAAAAAAAAAAATCTCTTCAGCTTACTCAGCACTCAGCATTCACTGGATTTTACACATAGTAGTTGTTTAATAAATATTTATCTTCATAGCAGAAGGTTGATCAAAGAAACCTTGATTGATTGAGTTCTCAAAATCACTTAATAAAATTACAGGATGCCAGATCTTGAGTGATCCATTAGCAATTTGTGAAGGCAATACACTTAGAGTAGTCAATTTGCATAAGAAAATGTCCAGAAATAGCCACTGAGGATTGGCTCAAATATTAGAATGTCCTTTGAGTGATAATGCTCTTGGTCTTTTTCTCTGGCCACTTGTTGACATGGACACTTGGAGAGACCTAGAGTTTAAAATAATTGCCAACTCTAGTCAACTTTAGAGTACCTTTTGCAGAGTGTAGTTAAAGGCAAAGGTCTCCATTTCAAGTACTTCTCCTATCCCTATTTAGCTTCATAAGAAGCACCTAGCTTAAGGAGGCATGCTTACAAGCATACTGAGAGAGAAATCTAAGAATATTAATTCTTGAAATTCAGTCTTCTAGTGAAAGAGAGAATTGAAAAGAAATTCATTTCTTGAGGGCATTAGACTCTTGAGGACTTCCCTTACCTCTCCATTAATCAGGAAGAGGAAAAGGAGACTTCTCTCCTTCCCAACAGTAGTGTTTTATGGAAGAAGAACATATTAGCAGGAGATGTGTGTATGTACAATTTGAGAGAAGAGTTCAAGGACATACTTTCCTGAATGCCTACCTTCTATACAAGATGAAGTTTAAAGAGAGAAAGAACTTGATATCTCCGTCAAGGATTCTCCTGCTTTAAAAAGGCAGGCTTCAGAGCTGAAAGTCAAGGGGAGCAGAATTAGGAAGACTTCCTACTGATCTTAAGATAAGTGTTCTTGTTCTTCCTAAAAAAGCCTGGCAGTGCCTTAAAGGATGACAGTTGAGATGAAAAATAAAGGCAATGGAAACTAAGCTAAGTGAAGTTAGAAGCTCAATGGAGACAACCAAGAGTCCATCCAAGATCCACACATCAGAAATTCTAAGAATTCACTACTACATTTGGTTGATTGGTGATGTTATCCAGTCATTTTCAGTTATGTCCAACTCTTCAGAATCCCACTTTGAACTTTCTTATTTTTTTTCCTTTCCTAGCTCATTTTTATAGGTGTAGAAACTAAGGCAAACAGGATTAAATGAATTACCTGGAGTCACATGGCTAGTAAATGTCTAAGGTTGGATTTGAACTCAGGTCTTCCTGATTCTTGGCCTGGTGCTCTTTTCTCTGTGATACTTAGGTGCTCTTGGTTGATTTCTGACTGAGTATAAACAAACACCAGCTTATACCCAGAGAGCCCATAAGAATGATGCAACCCACAAAAATACCCGTTCAACACCTGTACAAGAACATCACAAAAAGACATAAAGAGTCTTATATTCTCAGTACTGAGCCACTCACCCATGTTCCCCACATAACCCATTTTGCATAATCTCTGTGCTTGCTCACTTTCTCTATTAATGGTATGTTTGTTTGCAAGATAGCATGTCTCATTTTATTGGGTTGTAGATTTCCTTACTAAGCTATTACAGTAAATTCATATTCTAGAATTAATTTTATCTTCTGGCTAATTACTGAATGGCAGACATAACAAGAAAGTTTGTGAAGAACAGTTATGGTAGTCAGGAAGATTTGAGTTCAATTCTTGCCTCTGATACATATCAGATAAGTGTCCATGAACAACCAAGTCATTTAGGCCAGGGTTCACCAATCATAACTTAAAGATGAGCTATTGATCTATAGTACAGCAGAGGTAGAAGAATAAGGAATATTTTCCCCTGAAACTCACATACAGCCATAAAATCATAAATCTGGACAAAAAAAAATTCTGGTAAGAAAAAAGAAAGGTTTTAATAAAGGTTTCTGTTAGGGTAAATAATCATAAGAGAGAGTTAAGCAGTATATAAAACAAAGATCAATCAATTAACAGGTATGTATTTCATACCAATTTTATGGCAGATACTGATAAATGTTGGGAATACAAAGACAAAATTGAAATAGTCTGTATCCCCTAAGAAGCTTTTATTGCATATGGGGAGACAATCATACATCAGATAAAATCTAGGATCCCAGGAGGTTTGTAATATTTCTGAGGAACCATAGAGTAGGGAGGTATTGAGCTAGAGATACTGGCTCGTGATCCCTGTAGGAAATAAGATGTTTCATGAGTAAAGTGGACCATTCTTCATATTGGCTGTTTAAAGGACCTTCTACCTTCCTTCTCTGTTAGAGTAATGACTTTAGATAGACTTATTTTCCAAGCCACTGAAAGAGAAGGGATATGAAAATGTATTTGTTTGGAACAGGCATGATAGTTTTATCACTGTTTTAAAATTTCTAGAGAATAGAGAAACAAAAGCCTGAGCTTTTGTTTGAACAGAGAAGTCATGCATGAGGAAGGTGTGTTAATAGTTTAGGTCAGACAACCAGTATGTGTCAGAAGTGGGATTATTGGGCTTTATACAAACAGAAACAACATAGAATATGGTTTATTATCGTAATGTTATACATTGGGAATCTTTTGAACATTTGTCCCATATACTTCTGAACATATCTGTTACATTCATGGCAAATGTTCATCTTCCTATAAATCTCTTCCTCCATAATCTGGGGCAGTTGAAATGAATAATACTAATAGACTTTCATGGGCTTAATGGTCTCTCCATGGATTCATCAAGATGTTGACTACCATGAAAAAAATCCCCAACTCGAGGCAGGTTTCCTCTTGGTCATTTTATTTATATGAAATTTGGTGAAGTCATGCTATCTTTCTTCCTATTTGTCTCAAGTGTTTTTTTTTTTTCCTGCTTTATCATTGCCTGAATCCATTAGTGTGGGAAGGGAAGAGTAACTGAATTTCTAATTTTGAGTTATCATTCACCATTGTTAGCTTCAAACTAAATGGGGATGTGGTGGTAAAATGAGCCACCTAAGGTGAATTACCATTAAAAGAGTCCACATTTTTCTATGTGAGTCAGAGTGTGTGGATCTCCTAACTATATAACTCTTCTAAAAACCCTTTATTAATTATATTGCTTTTATTGTGTCTTATAACTTTACTCTCTGAAGATCTTCTTCCCATACTGAATAATTCAGAAAATGTCCTCTTTAAAGAATACTATATTAGGACTCAGGAGAAGTAAGTTCTTCTATCAACTCTACAACTAATTAACTGTATGACTACAGGCAAGCTACTAAATCTCTCAAGCCTCACAATTCTTATCCATCAAAATGAGCATTTTGGACTACATGATCTCCATGGTCTAACTCAGTTGTACAAATCATTGACTTTATTCGTCTAAATTCTTCCTGTTCTACTTAACTGACAAATTCAGAAACACCATTCATTTAAAGTAATTAGATGTGTAAAATTGAAATAGGAAAGTTCTACTACTCCAAATGGATAATGGGGATGGTGTTGAGGTAAGAAGAGGTTTTTTATTTTGCTTTTAAAAGACAATCCTAGAAAAATTATTGAGTGATTCATGTATAGAGTGGGGGCAGGAAGGGAGAGAAACCATTGTTTCTGAAAATCAAATTAAGAAACAGATACTTCCAATGAATACCAATGTATTTTTATCCTTTCTAAGAGTGTGCTGAAACCATCTTGAAAAGGCACTGAGTTACTGTTAAATTTTCATTGTGAATACATTAATAACTTCTAGAATTTATATAATATTTACAATGTACCAGGCACTGTGTTAAGCACTTTTACAAATATTATCTTATTGGATCCTCACAGCAGTTCCGGGAGAAAGGTGCTGTCATTAACCCTATTTTATCAAAAAGGAAACTGAGGCAAAGGGATTAAGTGACTTGCTCAAGGTTATATAACTAGAAAGTGGTTGAAGCTGGATTTTAACTTGCATTTTCCTGATTCTAAGCCCAGCGTTCTATCCATTGAATCACCTATTTACCTCTAGCTTTCTCTCAGAAACCAGCAAATTCTGCAAATTAGGGCTTGATTTTTTGTTTTGTCAATTCTATAGATGTTACAAAATGTTAAAATTTAAAAGTATGTACTCCCGGCATGGACCCACACTTAACACCATATACCAAGATAAGATCAAAATGGATCCATGACCTAGGCATAAAGAATGCGATTATAAATAAATTAGAGGAACATTTATCTCTCAGACTTGTGGAGGAGAAAGAAACTTGTAACCAAAGATGAACTAGAGACCATTAATGATCACAAAATAGAAAATTTTGATTATATCAAATTAAAAAGCCTTTGTACAAACAAAACTAATGCAAACAAGATTAGAAGGGAAGCAACAAACTGGGAAAACATCTTCACAGTTAAAGGTTCTGATAAAGGTCTCATTTCCAAAATATATAGAGAACTGACTCAAATTTATAAGAAATCAAGCCATTCTCCAATTGATAAATGGTCAAAGGATATGACCAGACAATTTTCACATGATGAAATTGAAACTATTACCACTCATATGAAAGAGTGTTCCAAATCATTATTGATCAGAGAAATGCAAATTAAGACAACTCTGAGATACCACTATACACCTGTCAGATTGTCTAAGATGACAGGAAAAAATAATGATGAATGTTGGAGGGGATGCGGGAAAACTGGGACACTGATGCATTATTGGTGGACTTGTGAATGAATCCAACCATTCTGGAGAGCAATCTGGAATTATGCCCAAAAAGTTATCAAACTGTTCCTACCCTTTGATCCAGCAGTGCTACTACTGGGCTTATACCCCAAAGAAATACTAAAGAAGGGAAAGGGACCTGTATGTGCCAAAATGTTTGTGGCAGCCCTGTTTGTAGTGGCTAGAAACTGGAAATTGAATGGATGCCCATCAATTGGAGAATGGCTGGGTAAATTGTGGTATATGAATGTTATGGAATATTATTGTTCTGTAAGAAATGACCAGCAGGATGAATACAGAGAGGCTTGGAGAGACTTACATGAACTGACGCTAAGTGAAATGAGCAGAACCAGGAGATCATTGTACACTTCAACAACGATATTGTATGAGGATGTATTCTGATGGAAGTGGATTTCTTTGACAAAGAGACCTAACTGAGTTTCAATTGATAAATGATGGACAGAAGCAGCTACACCCAAAGAAAGAACACTGGGAAACGAATGTGAATTATTTGCATTTTTGTTTTGTTTTTTTTCCCCCGGGTTATTTTTACTTTCTGAATCCAATTCTCCCTGTGCAACAAGAGAACTGTTTGGTTCTGCAAACATATATTGTATCTAGGATATACTGCAACATATCTAACATATATAAAACTGCTTGCCATCTAGGGGAGGGGGTGAAGAGAGGGAGGGGAAAAATCGGAACAGAAGTGAGTGCAAGGGATAATGTTGTAAAAAAATTACCCTGGCATGGATTCTGTCAATATAAAGTTATTATAAGAAAAAAAGTTTGTATTCCCTAAATTCATTTTTACAAAGAAAGCATTGTTAAATCTTAACTATCCCCTCATTCCTTGTCCTAAAGAAAATCCTTACAATCCAACAAAAACAAGACCAATGGTAAGTATAACAGTTCACCGTTATTCATTAGAAGTAAATTTACAGACAGCTTTAATAGTCTATATCAGTAGTGAGTTTTTCCAATTTGACTCACTACAAATCAATCTCTTTTTCTCACTTCTTATCATTAGTTTTCTGAAATCATGATTTTAATTAGTAATAACACTGATCATTGTTCTCAAGTCTCTCAAAGTTTCTTTCCTTTACAATATTTAGTCTGCCTATTCTTATATATTTATAGCCATTTACTACAAATCTTAGATACTAGATCTCTATCGGAACATAATTATGTGTGTACCCGTGTGTGTGTGTGTGTGTGTGTGTGTGGCCCATTTTTTTTTTTTTATAAATTTTATTTTATTTAATAATAACTTCGCATTGACAGGATCCATGCCAGGATAATTTCTACACGACATTATCCCTTGCAATCACTTATGTTTCATTTTTTCCCCTCCCTCCCTCCTCCCCCCCCCCAGGATGGCAAGCAGTCCTATATATGCTAAACATGTTGCAGTATATCCTAGATACAATACATATTTGCAGAACCGAACAGTTCTCTTGTTGCACAGGGTGAATTGGATTCAGAAGGTAAAAATAACTCGGGAAGAAAATCAAAAATGCAAATAGTTCACATTCATTTCCCAGTATTCCTTCTTTGGGTGTAGCTGTTTCTGTCCATCATTTCTCCAATGAAACTCAGTTAAGTCTCTTTGTCAGAGAAATCCACTTCCATCAGAATACATCCTCATACAATATCGTTGTCGAAGTGTATAATGATCTCCTGGTTCTGCTCATCTCACTTAGCATCAGTCCATGTAGGTCTCTCCAAGCCTCTCTGTATTCATCCTGTTGGTCATTCCTTACAGAGCAATAATATTCCATAACATTCATATACCACAATTTACCCAGCCATTCTCCAATTGATGGGCATCCATTCATTTTCCAGTTTCTGGCCACTACAAACAGGCTGCTACAAACATTTTGGCACATACAGGTCCCCTTCCCTTTTTTAGTATCTCTTTGGGGTATAAGCCCAATAGAAACACTGCTGGATCAAAGGGTATGCACAGTTTGATAACTTTTTGGGCATAATTCCAGATCGCTCTCCAGAATGGCTGGATTCGTTCACAACTCCACCAACAATGCATCAATGTCCCCGTTTTCCCGCATCCCCTCCAACATTCATCATTGTTTTTTCCTGTCATCTTAGCCAATCTGACAGGTGTGTAGTGATATCTCAGAGTTGTCTTAATTTGCATTTCTCTGATCAATAGTGATTTGGAACACTCTTTCATGTGAGTGGTAATAGTTTCAATTTCTTCATCTGAAAATTGTCTGTTCATATCCTTTGACCATTTATCAATTGGAGAATGGCTTGATTTTTTATAAATTTGAGTCAGTTCTCTATATATTTTGGAAATGAGGCCTTTATCAGAACCTTTAATTGTAAAGATGTTTTCCCAGTTTGTTACTTCCCTACTAATCTTGTTTGCATTCGTTCTGTTTGTACAAAGGCTTTTTAATTTGATATAATCAAAATTTTCTATTTTGTGATTGGTAATGGTCTCTAGTTCATCTTTGGTCACAAATTTCTTTCTCCTCCACAGGTCTGAGAGATAAACTATCCTATGTTCCTCTAATTTATTTATAATCTCGTTCTTTATGCCTAGGTCATGGACCCATTTTGATCTTATCTTGGTATGTGGTGTTAAGTGTGGGTCCTTGGTGTGTGGCCCATTTTTACTGAATTTAAAATAAAAGGAAGGAAGGAAACAAATAAAGAAGAAAGGAAAGAAAAAAAGAAAGAGGGAAAGAAAGAAAGGAAAAAAGGAAGGAAGAAAGGAAAGAAGAAAGGAAGAAAGGAAGGAAGAAAGGAAGAAAGGAAGGAAAGAAGAAAGGAAGAAAGGAAAGAAGAAAGGAAGAAAGGAAGGAAGAAAGGAAGAAAGAAGGAAAAAAAGACAATCAGACAAAACTCATCATAAGCATACATAATCCATCAAAATAAATTTTTACATTTGTTGTATACAAAAATGTATTTTCTTTTCAGTTTGAATTCTTTATCTCTGGGGTGAATGGTATGTTTTATTTTAAGTATTATGGATTCATGATTTATCATTGTATTGCTCAGAATTCTAAAGTCTTTATTGGTTGTTTTTCTCTAAATAGTCAGTTCTCATTATTGTTTAACTTGTTCTCCTAGTTCTGATCATTTCATTCTGCATCAGGTCATGGAAGTCTTCCTAGTTTCCTCTGAAATTGTCCATTTCATCATTTCTTTGCCGATTTAATAAGAGTGTGGTAGGACAGGGCATTTCTCTGATTGATTAGTTGTTCTCCTTCATTTTCAGAGAGTTATTTGTGGCTGATCAAACCAATATGAGTTTGGAAGACTCTAACATAGCTCAAATACAAATAGTCCATATGAACATTTGGAGTGGAGATTTCTCTAAATATGCACATGTCATATTTATGTTGTGCTGCTACAATTTTGCTTCATTCATAGAACACAGCATTTTCTTTGATGAGGGTATATCATGTTGAGCCTTCCTATGCAAGTATCTCCCATGTCTCACAATTAATTCCAAAGTTCTTCAGAGAAACTTAAAAGTATTCTTATATTGTTTCTTCTCTCCACTTTTTAAACACTTGTCTTGCATGAATTCTTCATAAAATAGTCTTTTGGGCAAACATACCTTTGGCATTTCAACAACTACATGGCTGACCCATCCAAATTGTGCTCTCTGAAGTAGAATCTGAATGCTTGGCAGTTTAGTTGGAGAAAGAACCTGTTTCCACTGCCTTATCTTGCCAGACAATCTTAGTTATTAAAACATTTTTTGTTTTTGTTTTGTTTTGTTTATTTTATTTTTAATACTTTATTTATGAATTATATTGGGAGAGAAAAATAAGAACAAAAGGGATAAATCATGGGAAAGTGTACTATTCTTTTCTCTAAATTATAATTGTCTCTGTGAGCAGATTTCTTGCAGAACTTCTGGGGGCAGCCTTAGTTTTATTTCTGTGTAATAACCCCAAATGCAGCCAGGAATTAAAGTCCAATCCTTTATTGTCTCCTTCAAAATAGCCCAGTTAGCTTTCTTAGAGGCCTATCTCTCTCCTTGGTCCCAAGAGCTCCTGCCGCTAGTCTTTTGCCTCTGCCAGCTTCAGCCTCTTGTTCTCTCTGAATCCTGCCTTCTCAATCTCCCAGGGTCTCTAGTTGGCTTGTGGGAGCTCCTTATATATGATCCCTTAAAGGTGTGAACTCAAAGTTGACTCCTCCTCTGAGAGTGGGATTGTGGGAGCTGTGACTTGTGAATCTCCTCCACTGAACTTGGGAATCTCCTGGACTTGTGAATCTCCTGACTGAATCCTGACTTGTGAATCTCCCAGAGTGTCTGTCAATTCCAGTGACTTAGCACCTTGTAAGAATTCTAACAGGAAAGAAAAAAAAAAAAAAACAAACAGAAAAAAGAAGTGAACATAGCAGGTGTTGATTTACATTCAGTCTCCATAGTTCTTTTTCTGGAAGCAGATGGTGTTTTCTATCCAAAGTTTATTAAGATTGCCTAGGGTCACTGAACTACTAAGAAGAACCACACCTTTCATAGTTGAACATTGCACATTCTTGCTGTTACTGTGTACAATATATTCTTGATTTTACTTGTTTCATTCAGCATCTTCATGTAAATCATTTCAGGCCTTTCTAAAATCAGCTTGTTGATTATTTTTTATAGAACAATATTCCATTATCTTCATAAACCAAAACTTATTCAACTGTTCTCTAATTGATGGGCATATACTCATTTTCCAATTCTTTGTTACCATAAAAAGAGATGCTACAAACATTTTTGCATATGTGGGTTCTTTTCCCTCCTTTATAATTTTCTTTGGATAGAAATCCATTAGTGGAACTGCTGGGTCAAAGGATATACACCGTTTTCTAGTCCTTTGGGCATAGTTATTTGGAACAGTTTCCCAAATAATTATTAGTAACTTGGATTTCTTCTTCTGATAGCTGTCTTTTCACATCATTTGATCAGTTATCAATTGGAGAATTATTCTTATAAATTTGAAACAAATTCCTTGTGTATTTTAGAAATGAGACTTTTATCAAACTTGCTGGAGAATCTTTTCCCCCTAGTTTCCTGACTGACAGTGCAAATAAAAGACTAAACTTTTTTTTTAATATCTATAGCTCTTTTTTGTATTACAAAGAACAGATAAATAAATCATCAGTTAACTTTGCAAACTCCTTTCCTTAAGAGAGATGCAGGTTATTTGTGTTACAATACTTTTAAACCTTGATACAAAAGCTAGAATATAGTTGATTGTTTCTTTTCCCCGCTAAAAATGTGGTTCATGATTTGCCATTCTGTTCCCCTTTCCAGGCCCTGCTTCTCCCTTATCTTATGCTATGGGCTGATTTCTTAAACCCTTAAGATTTTATTTTATCCGCCTGCTTTTTGAAGCAGACTTTAAATCAAATAATATACTACAATAAGTAGAATCTATTTCCAAACTCTTAAGTTTTCTGATTTGCTCTACTTCTATGCTGTATTATCTTTTCTCTCTACCCCAGAATTTTTGCAGTTCAATACTAGAGTTAATTCCCTTCTTTAAAAAAATTTAGTTATGAAGGACCTTTATGTCTTTTGTTCTAAATGCTAAGAAATACTTTCTTCCTTAAGAACACTAATTTCTACCCATATATTTTTAAGAATTGAAGTTAATTCTTTGATTGTTCTTCTGAATCTTTTCTGGGATTTTTGAAGTAGATCCAGAGTAATATGAGAGAGCCTTGCCAGATTTGATATATTATTATCCTCTTTATCTGGGGATTTTGATGTAATTTTCTTTGTTGTAAACAATTTGTCCAGTGAGGTGGCTCTTTTTTCCCTAGTGTTTTTTTTTTCATTTCTTTTTCTCATTCACCTTTCCTCCACAATTATCAATCATTTTGCAGGTTTTGCTGCTCCTTCGGAAAAGATTACAGCCAATTTGAAGTACCAAGACTTCTGTGCATCTTGATGTCTATTCTCTCTTCTCTCATGCCATCAAGATCAGATATGGTCTAGATCCCCCAGAGAAATAGGTCAGTGAGTTTAAACACTAGTTTAGAAACTCCAAATATCCATTCTATTTGGACCTGTTTTTAACTTTAACTACTTTTACTCTTTTGGAATTCAACATTGAATCTGTAAGCTGATTTTCTTTAGTTCCTAGACTGGCCCCAGATCTGGGATTGCTGAGAAAGGTGCCCTAAGAAACTTTTGCACTTTGACCTTTTCTTCTTTCTCTTACTCTTGTTTCTTGTTTTCTCCTGTATTGTGTTAAACATATAGCTTCTTTATGATCTGACCTTCTCTCCTTGACGTAGAAAAGATAATTCTCTCTTAACAGTCCCAGAAGACAATCCTAAATATTTGGAAAGTCTTTTTTTTTCTATTGCCATTAGCTCAAGCTCCCTCTATTTCTCCCCTCTTTTTTAGAGGTCACATTGTAGCATTCAAGTTCCATTCAACTACTTAGTGTCAATTAACTTTGACAAAGCACTATTTACTTCAAAGTATAGCAAATAAACACATATATCATCATATCCAAGAAGTAAACTTCCTAAAATCTTTGATGTTCAAAGGTTGCATTTATCTCACCAATTTCTTGTCTAAAAGTGACTGTCTATAAACAATCCTTTCTTGCCTAAAAACAATTCTTGCCAAATGACTACTCATTTCTTTTAGCTACTACTAGGAGGGAGTCTTAAAGATTACTCCCCAAAGTTGTTCCTTAATCCTTGGAACACTGATGCCATGCTGGAGGCAAAACCTAATCTGAACTCTGACTCTTACCTTCCTGTGACTATTTCTCCCCTTCTCTCCCCAATTATTAAATTCCACTCTTTTTAGTAGAACAGGAAAATCTAAATGAAAAAGTCAAGAACTAAGGTCTGTTTCTCCTGTTTCTCAGGAAAGAGAAGAACCCTTAAAAGCTAATCTCTCACTAGACACTGAGTGAATCAGGCAATAAAAAGAAACAAACAAACAAACAAACAAAAAAGATGACTAAATCCTCATGCATGCTTCCACAGACAGAAACCTATCTTCACCATGTTAGTTACAGGACTATAGTTTTTTCTAAAGCATTTCTATTATATACCATAATGTTTTTTCTTAGAAGCAAGCTCTCTAGCAACTTCCATGTATAGAGGTTGTATCAAAGGAACAATCTGATAGGATCTGGTGCATGAATCAGACTCTTTTACAAATACTTGTAACAGTATTCTATTCCCTTGCTTTTACACACTGTTCTCCATACTTCTTATGCTACACAAGCCCATTTCATTTTTGTGCCTTGGGAGTGATTTGATGTACTATGAGTTTCAACATGCTCTTTGAGGTAGACCTCCATGCAGACACTGCTAAAGTTTTGCCTTTGAAAGTTTATGCCCCACTAAAAAAATTTATGCCAAAAGTTGAAATAGTCATTGAAGCCACCCTGAATACTTTGGGAAAAATGAGGGGGGAAATGGGAGCAAAGGGAATAGAAGAAATAAGATCTTGGCTCATTCTGGGAAGAAGGAATATTCCATTCCCAAACACACAAGACTTCCAAGGAATTAGCATTCAAGTTCTTTGCCTAAAATTGTAGTATGAGAGTCTCAGAGCTGTTGTGTACAATATTAAAAATTGTGGGAGATAAAAATGTTAGGGAAAAAAAAACACAGTGAAAGAACCAATATAAAAGAGTTTGTGAGTTAGTCTAATTTTTTTAAACAATCATATTTGATATACTCTTTCCCTTTTACTTTTTTTTAGTATTGATAAGATTAGTTTTTTGTTTTGTTTTTGTATTTTTGCATTTGAGAGTTGTTTATTTACATTACTTGGTAGATCTGAGGATAGTACTATATTTAGGATACCTCTCACTTTACCATCTTCTCAGAATTCTCAGAATTTTTTTTCTAATCAACTCTGGGAAGATACTATGTGCTTTAACCATCCTTCTTTATCTCATTAATTCTTGAAAAAGGTTCATAAAAGTGATAAAAATTGAGACTCTCTTAGTCACCAAGGTTTTGCCCAGTGTTCCTGCACAATATACATAAAAATATTAGCTTGATTCCAGCACTATAGCAATTATTTTATTTCTCAAAAATTCACCAGATCAACCAGTCATCCCAGCTCAAAATTTCAATCTTATATCCAATTCTATTACCTCTGTTTACCTAAACTATAATAGCCTCCTAATTACTATTTTTGTCTCCATTCCCCAAATTGACTCCAATTTGCATTACAGAGATTTGCAAGAGCACCAGTAGTACTAGATCACATTTATATAGTGTTTTAAGGTTTGCAGAGAGCCTAATTCTCACAACAATGAAAGAGAGGTACTATTTTCAGATAAGAAATTGACACTCAGGAAAATTAAGTGACTTGTTCTGTGTTACATAGCCAATAAATGAGTCAAAATCAACATATCACAAGAAAAATTTAAATGCAGATATGTCTTGTTCCATATCCAGCACTGTACTCATTATCTCATCCCAGCCTATCTTTCATGCCATATTCTTTTGACCAAAAGTCCTTATTTTACATTCTAAATCTTTTTTATGTGTATCATGGATATTTTGGTAGTTTATTTAAACATAACGTTGATAAATACACAAAATAAATTACATAAGCTTACAAAGGAAACCAATTATATTGATAAACAGTTTTAAGAATATTTTAAAGTAAAAGACAACTATATAGACCTCAGAGTAAAAACCCACATTTTAGTGTCTCCTTGAAATTGGCAAGTCAATATAAAAATAAGATCAATATGATCATCAAGAAAGGCATTTATTGAGGGTTAAAGAATTGCAATTCAGAATAATTCATTCTCTTACTCAAATAAGAAACTTCAGTGAAGGGAGTTATAAACAGAGGAAATATGCATTCAAGGTGGGTGGCAAGAAAGAAAGAAAACTGATGCAGAGTGAAATGAGCAGAACCAGAAAATTATCGTATAAAGTAACAGTAATTTTACATGATGATTTGCTATGAATAATAGCTATTTTCAACAATGCAATCATCAAAATAATAGGATTTATGATAAATGTTAGACTAGAGGATAAATGACTTAGGGGAAGGCAGCAGAGGCTGAATAACCTTTTGCCAGTATTGTTGAAAAGGAGATTCCTTTTTAAGTATGGAGAGAGCAACATAAACTCAAATGTCTCTTCCAATTCTATGATCAAAAGCTTTCTTCATCCAAACAATAAATATTACATATATTTTTCTTTCCCAGAATAACTTCAGTTTATAGAGTACATTGTCAATGAGATCGCTCAAGATTTTATAAAATTGTGAAGTCAGGTTAATCCTACTAGGAGAATGAGTTATAAACCATGAAAACCATCATTCTTACTTTTGACTCTAACAAGTACAAGGCAGAAATGTTAAGTGAGCCAATGATTAATGAGTTCATGTAAGTAAGAGTAGCTAATAACCAAATACTACTCTAAATGCTATGAGAAAAGATTCAAGTAAGTGTGTATCACTATATCCTAATTGTACAGTTATGAAATAAAAAGTCAGAAATCCCTGAACCCCAGTAGCATGTCTCAGGACTTATTGAACCCTAAAATCTGATTTCAATTTTTAAGAGGCTTGCAACCCCTGAATTTGCGATCTCTGAATAACAAAATTCATGCTAAAGTACTGTATATTGAAAGAATAATAAAATTACTCAAATGTCAAAATGCAAACTCCTTTATCATAGAAACCATCATCTCTTTATATTTCATGCAATGACTTGAAGACTTTTGGGAATCTTTCAGAATCCAATAACATGATTTTTCTATTATGCAAAATATTCAGTTTAAGTTACTCAGATATTTTGGTTGAAGAAATCAGGGAAGGTAATGTTATAGCATTTAAGGATAGAGGTAAGCTGAGCCCCTTATAAAATAAAAAGTCAGCTTCTAACCCAGAATTTAGGTGTTTGAAAAGTTAGAGAGAGAGAGCATTACAGTCAAGCTTGAGAGAGGAAATCATATGGCTGGGGGAAGGAAGAAGAGGAAAAAATAAAAACTCAGTTTCTGCCCCTAGGAGGATCTTGTGAACTTTGGAGCACTGAAGGACTTGAGCTTATCTTCAGCACCAAAGGGTCAAATTCAACACACTGAGGAAATGAACCTTCAAGACTTTACAAAGATCCCAGCAGAAAGCTTTGCCATACCAAAGGGAAACTTCAAAAACATTCTATAAAGCAAAGAATGACTAATAATCTTCTTTACTCTGTTATTTAATTTTGTGTATTTGAAATAATGTGTCTTATGACTGATAAAAAATATACAAATTATTAGGGTCTCCAAAATTTTCATTTATGAAGATTCATAGTATACTTTGATAATAAGATGGTAATTCTTCTGGAGGTATCACATGGGGGGGTATCCAATTTTTCAAGGAATCTTGTAAAATTTGGAAGCCTACGTCCCAATATTTATTTTTTGAGACCTATCAGATATTAGGCTATTATTTTAGATCATTTTAGATTCTTGTCTATTCTGTCTACTCCCATGAGCCAACTTAGAAACTTTTAATTATTAGAGTAATAGCTTGCATATCTTAAGAGCAAAAATAGGATGGTATATTTTTTTATTCACCCCCATATCCCTTTAAAAACAAAATAAAGAGCTAGAAGCAAAAGCAATTAAAATAAATGAATCAGTAAAAACAATACAATTTAGTAAGTACTTTTAAAGCACTACTTATACTAGATGCTAAAAATACAAAACCAGTTCTTGTTTTCAAGAATCTTACATTCTATTATGGAAATACATATACCCACATATCATGGGTATATGGATATGCATTTATAACCATTCAAGTAAATACTGATAATTTTTAAAAGAAGGGAACATTGACAACAAGGGAACCAGGAAAGCTTCACCTGAATGAGGGCACACGAGTCAACACTTGAAGGAAGTTGATACTAAGAAGTAAAGGTAAGAGAGGAATGCATTTAAGTATCAGACAGAGGTGGAAGATAAAACATTTTGAGTAGGAATTAGTTTATAGGTCAGTTTGTCAGGAATATAATGTGAATCAAAGGAAGTAACTTCAAATTAATATAGAAAAGCAGCTTGGAGTCAGACCAGGAATGACTTCAAAATAATGTAGCATTTTGCTACCAATTTTATTGAAAACTATCAACTTATTTAACATGTACGTGGCACAGTCATACCTCTGATTTAGGACACTCTCTTTTAGAAACTGTAGATAATGAATTGGATAAGGAGATAACTAGGATCTGGAACACCAATTAGGAATAGGTCATTTTAACTGATACATTGTTAGTGGAATTGTAAATGAATCCAACCATTCTGAAGCATAATTTGGAACTATGCTCAAAAAGTTATCAAACTGTGTATACTCTTTGAACCAGCAGTGCTACTACTGGGCTTATATCTCAAAGAGTTCTTAAAGAAGGGAAAGGGATCCACATGTGCAAGAATGTCTGTGGCAGCCCTCTTTGTAGTGGCCAGAAACTGGAAATAGAGTGGATGCCCATCATTTGGAGAATGGCTGAATAAATTGTAGTATATGAACATTATGGAATATTATTGTTCTGTAAGAAATGACCAACAGTATGATTTCAGAAAGGCTTGGAGAGACTTAGAACTGATGCTGAGTGAAATGAGCAGATCCAGGAGATCACTATATACTTCAATAACAATACTATATGATGATCAATTCTGATGGATGTGGCCATCTCCAGCAATGAGATGATCCAAAGGAGTTCAAATAGAGCAGTAATGAACTGAACCAGCTATGCTCAGCTAAAGAACTCTGGGAGATGACTATAAACCCCTATATAGAATTCCCAAGACCTCTATTTATTTCCTTCACAGGCTAATTGTACATTATTTCAAAGTCTGATTCTTTTTGTACAGCAAAATAACTGGACATATATGCATACATTGTATTTAACTTATATTTTAACATATTTAACATATATTGGTCAACCTGCCATCTGGGGGAAAGGGTGGGGAGAAAGAGGGAAAAGTTGAAACAAAAGGTTTTGCAATTGTCAATGCTGTAAAATTATCTATGCACATATCTTGTAAATAAAAGGCTATAATTAAAAAATTGGAAAAAAAAGGAAAAAATTTATCAAACTCTGCATACCCTTGACTCAAACAGTGTTTCTACTTGGCTTATATCCCAAAGAGCTCTTAAAGGAGGGAAAGGGACCCCCACATACAAAATTTTTGTAGCAGCCTTCTTTGTAGTGGCAAGAAATTGGAAACTTGAGTGGAAGCCTATTAGCTGGAGAATGGCTAAGTAAGTTATGGTATACGAATGTTATGGAATATTATTGTTCTGTAAGAAATGACAAACAGGATGCTTTCAGAGAGGCCTGGAGAGACTTACATGAACTGATACTGAGTGAAATGAACAGAACCAGGAGATCATTGTACACAACAAAAAGAAGACTATATGAAGATCAATTCTGATGGATGTGGCCCTCTTCAACAATGAATTGATTCAGACCAGTTTCAATTGTTCAGTAATGAAGAGAGCCATCTACACCCAGAGAGAGGACTGTGGGAACTAAATGTAGACCACAACATAGCATTTTCACTCTTTTTAATCTTGTTTCCTTGTATTTTTGTTTTCCTTCCCAGGTTTTTTTTTTCTTTTTAGATTTTAGATTTTCTTGTGCAGCAAGATAACTGTATGGATATATATACATATATTGGATTTAACATAAATTTTAACATGTATTGGAATACCTGTCATCTAGGGGAGGAAGTGGGGAGAGGGAGAGGACAATTTGGAACAGAAGGTTTTCCAAGGGTCAGTGTTGAAAAATTACCCATGCATATGTTTTGTAAATAAAAAGCTATTAAAAAACAAATAAAGGTTAATTTTGAAAAAGAAAAAAAAAGAAATAGGTCATAAAACAAAAGGTGACAAGAGCCTTAGCTGGAGTGGTGACTATGTCAGTAGACATAAGGGGATGGATAGAAAATATATTATTTAGATGGGAAACTATATCTTTGTTCTTGGAAGCATTTTTTTGAGGTGGAGGGTGGAGAAAGAGGAATAGATATTCTTTAAAGGTTTCTCTTTTATCGAACCTAAGCTCAGCTTTGCAATGAGATACAACTTGAATTCCTTTGTTACTTATTTTTAATTGCATTAAATGCAATTGTTTATTTTAATTTGTTGTTTATCTATGAAATTGCTAAAGTTAACTACTTATGTCTCAGATTTTTAAGCAGAGGATTTTTTTTCTGGCAAAGATCTGCAGATTCTTTTGATAAGAACATTATTTTTTTCTGTTTTCAAATATTCTGGGCAGTTTTGTAATATTCTGTATTTTGCTGTTTCAGTCTTTTAACTTACTATATTTTTGTGGGATATTAATGAATCTGAAGTTATCTATGAATCTTGTCATGAATATTTTGTTTGTATGGGGTCATATTTTATTTTAATGTTATTGCATTTTGCTTCTATTTTTCTAGATTGCCCTTCACTGGAATATATTTGTATTCCCAAATGAGCTATTTTTTTTTTTACCTCTTTGGAGGTACTGATCATGGATTCAAGTTTTTCTAAATTGTAAACAAAACTTTTTATATTCTATTTTTCAGGTCACAAATTATGCTTATACGGCTCTAATTTTTGTTTGAAGTTATTTGCTATGGTTCCATTCTTTTTAAAAAATTCATCCAGTGTATGAAGCATTAGCCCTGGAGTCAGGAGGACCTGAGTTCAAATCTGGTCTCAGACATTTTATACTTAGTACTAGCTTTGTGTGGAATCAGTTATTCCCAATTGCCTAACAAAAATTGAAGAAGAAGGAGAATTCACAGGGTCTTCTAACTATTAGATAATGACAATTGGACCTTAAAACTGTCTCAGTCTTCTCCCATGAAGGAGTATTTATTTTTCACTTGCCTCACTCCCTGCTCCAAATGAATTCTTTGGGAATAGAACTTGCTTCAATGATATAATGTATAATAATAAAAATAAATGGGAATGGAGGGGACTTAGCATACCATATTTTAATCTAGCCTAAAAAGAAATCATCATCAAGACCATTTGTTACTAGTTTTAAAAATATATCTGTCAATGAAATCCATTAGGTTTATCTGATATGAAAGCAACTGAACATGTTTTATGATATTAAATAAGATTAAGGACATCACCTATCTGGGTAAAGAAGCACTTTTCAACTCATAATCCTTTAAACATTGGAAAACAATCTGAAAGAAATTAGGATTAGAATAACATCTCATACTATATACCACAATAAGCTCCAAATTAATATTTAATCTAGATAGAAAAGATCATACCACATTCTAACTAGAGGAGAATGAAATTACCTTTCACAAGTACTATGAATGGGAGGAGATGATCACAGAAAATAAAAATGGAGAATATTGATTTCATAAAATTTCCAAATACAATGCAATTAGAATTAGAAAGAAAAAATATTTTTCAGAAGATTTCTCCAATAAAGATTATAGAAATGCTTTTTTTTGTTTCATAAATTAAAAATAAAGTAATTCTAAAGGAATGATAACATTTGTATTGGAAATGTATACATATATAAAAGAACTAGAAACAGTCTCTAAATAGATAAAGGAAAAAAGTTCAAGCTCTCAACTACCACATTAAAAACAAAATGCCCCAAATCATTAATAATAAGAGAAATGTAAATTAAAATGACCCGGAAATTCTAACTCATACCTATTATATAATCAAAGAAGACAAAAGCGGAAAATGACAGTTGCTGAAAGGGTTCTTAAAGGACAGGCACACTAATGCACTATTTGTAGAGCTGTGAATTGCCTCAACCATTGTGGAAAGTAATTTGTAACTTTAACCCAAAAAAGTTGCTAAATTTGACCCAAGATTATCAATGCTAAAAATATAATCCAAAGAGATCAAAGGCAGAGAAAATGATCCCATATGTGTAAAAATATTTATGATAGGATCTCTTGTTTTAGAAAAGAAAATAGCTTTCTGTCAGTTGAGGAATAGTTCAACAATGTGTGGTTTATACAAGTAATGGAAGATTATTGCATATAAGAAAGGAACAAATTCAGAGAAAACCAGGAAGATTTTTATGAAATATTGCAGAGAGAAGGGCAAGAGAAAAATAAAAGAATTATCATCTGACAATCACTACATTGTAAAGGAAAACAGCACTGAGAGATTAAAAACTCTGATCAATGTAACAACCAATTTCAAATGGAACATCCTTCCCATCTCTTGGTACACTTGATATAGTGCTGATAGACTGTGGGTACAAAGTGAGACATATGATTTCACATACACCAAATGTAATACAAATTTTGTCTCATTATGGCTATTTGTTATGAGAGGGCTATTTTTATGTGTCTCATTTTGTTGGTTTTTGCAAGGAGACTAGGGTGGGGGAAGAAGGAATAATAATGCTATAGACAGGAAAGGACAAAAATTGTGTCAATGGAACATTTTAAAATTACACAAAAAAGAATAGAAGTAAATTCATAAAGGGACACAGACAAGCAGAACCACTTTACAATTTTTTTTATTTTGTGTGTATAAATGCATACATATATATACATATATATGTATATATGCATATAGTCAGATTTAAAAAAAATCAAATGATTCAAGATTCATAATCTCACATATAATGTTCCTTTTTGGTCTTATATAAATGTGAAACTATCAATGCTTGTTAATTATTTTCTAGTTCATAAATACATATGAAAATAATGATAAGAAAGAACTAATATATTATCTTAAATATGTATTTGTAATAAATAATTTATAAGAAATATATTTAATTAACAAGCATATATGTCGCATATTATCTCTTTTAATACTCAAAACAACTACAAGTTGGGTGTTATTATCATCCCCATTTTACAGTTGAGAAAACTTAGGCAAATTGGAGATAACTGGAATAGCATATGCTTGAATCTCCCACTGTCAAGCAGTGAAGTCTTAATGGAGAGGCTCAGAAACCAGGGTTACACAAACAAATGCTGAAATAGTCTGACATAAAAAACAAAATTATTGATTCCTAAGTCAAAAAAAAATAAGAAAAACCTCTATGAGAATTGATGAGACTTTAATCTTCGCTACCTTTGAATACTGAAGAAATTGTTCAATTATATCAGGCATAAACCTGTCTAGGATCTTGAGTCAAGTGGCAGTTGACTAGTGGGCCACTGGAGACTGTCATCACACTGACTTCCATCACACCACATAATTACACCTAATGTGGGCTGTCTGTTTAAACAAGCTGCTGTCCTCATTCTATTCACCATATGGTACAATCAGCACTGCCATTTGATCCATGTCTAAAAAGTTTCCTCCTTGATCTGTGGAAAATAAATGAAGACGACCTTCTTGAAGCTGAAGAAAATAAATTATTAGCCTTCGGGACTGCGGAAAATAAATAGGGAGGCTTTCTCAGGGCTAAAGAAAATAAATTAACCATAAAAGATGCTATTCCAGGGACAAAGATTTATCATTTTTAAAGCTTTGTGAGGACTAAACTAATATTCCAAAGTTCCAGAGAGGACCTTTTCATTACTTTTTAGCAAGACCCTTTCCCCAGAAAATTAAAACTTCCCTTCAAAATGGCAAAAATTCCTACAAGTGCCTGCTGGCTTGTCACTGGGCCTGGATTTCCAAGAATAAATTACCTACTCTCTTTATAGAAAATTATGTCACTGTTCAGTCTCCTTCTTCGGATGCTTTGCATATAAGAAGTAAATTGTACTGTTTCAGCTCCAAGGCTGCTTATGGTAAGTATATTCAGATTTATCGTCTCTGCTTCATACTAAATCTCCACCTGAAAATGCGTCACTGGTTGGCAATATACTATTGCAGTCTCCATATGTTTCACCTTGTCATTGACTGTTGAGAAAGTCAGGAATGGGTTATAACTTGATGTAGTCTGTAATGATATTATAAGTGAGCAGAAAGGAAGGAGAAAGGAAAGTATTTCATTTAATCTTTAAAGATGCTGAGTACAAAAACTGATCAGGGAGAAAGTTAGTGCCGATATCAGACAAAGATGTCAGGCGTGTGTGATGCAATACATGGATTGGACCAGATTGGGATTTAATACTGTGAATTTATTTCTTTTGATATTTTGATAATTGGATTTCAATATAATTAGTTTTCTTTTTAATCTATGCATTTTTATATCTCTAAATGCTTACGTTAATAAAATAGGGGGAAAGGAACATATTTGAAGCATAGAGATACACATAGAGTAAAAGTAAAAGGTTGGAGGAGAATATATTATGTTTATGTTAAAGTCAAAAAAAAAGCAGTAATAACATTCCTGATTTCAGAGAAAGCAAAAGCAAAAATGGATCTAAATAAAAGAAATAAGGAAAGAAACTACATTTTGTTAAAAAGTACCACAAACAGTGAATTAATATCAATACAAAACATTTATACACTAAGGGGTATAACATCCAGAGTAGAAGTTAAGTAAGTTACAGGAAGAAATAGTAAAACTATACTATTGGATACTTCAACCTCCCCCTCAGAACTAAATAAATCTAACCACAAAAATAAACAAGAAAGAAGTTAAGGATATGAATAGAATTTTAGGAAAATTATAGAAATGATAGAACTCTGGAGAAAATTGAATGTGGATAGAAAGTAATGTACCCTTTTCTCAGTAGTACAGGGCACCTACAAAAATTTAACCATTTATTAAGGCATAAAAACCTCATAATTAAATGTAGAAAGGCAAAAGTATTAAATGTATCCCTTTCAGATCATGATGTAATAAAAAATTACATGTAATAAAATAAATAAAATTACATGAAAGATAATCTAAAAACTAATTGAAAATTAACCAATTTAATCCTAAAGAATGAGTGAGTTAAATGTCAAATAGAAACAATCATTTCATCCAAGAAAATGATAATAATGAGACAACATATCAAAATTTATGGGATGCAGCTAAAGCAATTCTTAGGGGAAATCTTATATCTCTAAATGCTTATATGAGTAATCTATGTATTTTATTCAACACCTAAAATATTATTCTGAGAAGAGGTGCATAGGCTTGATGAGCCTGCCAACAAATTTCATGTTTTAAGAACCATTGCACTAGATGGTCTCTATAAGTTCTTTTATTGTATAGAAGAAGAAGGAAGCTGATGGAAAGCAAAAATATAAATGATTAAGAATGTATTTAGTCCCTACTTTGTGGAGAAGTAGACCCAGACTTTTTATAATAGCAAACAAATGGGGCAGCTAAGTGGTACAGTGGATATAGCACCAATCCTGAAGTCAGGAGGACCTGAGTTCCAATTCGGCTCAGACACTTAACATTCCTAGATGTGTAACCTTGGGCAAGTTGGTTAACCCCAATTGCCTCAGGGGAAAAACAAACAAACAAATAAAACCAAACTCCTAAAAACCAAATGGATTTCCTACATCTTAAAGACTAAAATGAGGATTGGATGTATGATTTCAATGGTATACGTAACTTCCAGGTATTTTTTACCAATATAGATTGATAGGTTTTCTGTAGTTTATCAGGAAGCATAAGGAAGTTAAGTGAGTTGGTCTTAAAACCAATGTGTCAGAAGCCAGATTTGAATCTAAGTCTTTGTCTTTGCTATATCACTGAAGAAATTATGGTATGAAATTATTGAAATATTATTATAACATGAGAAATGACAACTTTTAGAAATTCTGAGAAATTCGTTATTTACTCACATCAACAGATGAAGAGTAAACAGAGCCATAAAAATAATAAATGTGATGACAGTGTTAACAACAGTGTTAAGTAAATCAGCAATTAAAGCTTCCCAAATTCATATCAATGCAATAACTAGTCTCGGTCTTAGAGAGCTTAGAGATACAGTTCAAATCTTGCCCTACCCATTTACTAGTTTTGTGATCCCAAGAAAGTCATATATCTTCTGTCTCAGTTTCCTCATCTGGAAAATAGAGATAATAACATTTACCCAGGATTGCTGGAGGATCAAATGAGATGTTTGTAAAGTTCTTGGCATATAATAGGTATTTTGTAAATACTTATACCTTTCTCTTATATTCATTGAATTCATTAGAATTCATTGAAAATTCTATGACTGTAGCCTCCTTAATAAGGACTCTAAACAAGAGAATTAATGAGAACACATAAGAGCGATTATCTGTCTATGGTGCTTTTGGGCAGTGTTTCTTAAAGGTTTAGGACTCGAGACTCTTCTTCTACTTTGAAAAATGATTGAGGATCTCAAAAAGCTTTTGTTTATGTGGGTAATATCTA
The DNA here is from genome assembly GCF_016432865.1 of Antechinus flavipes. Lineage (NCBI taxonomy): Eukaryota > Metazoa > Chordata > Mammalia > Dasyuromorphia > Dasyuridae > Antechinus > Antechinus flavipes. The sequence goes on along the minus strand of NC_067401.1, from coordinate 124,003,237 downwards.
CCAATCGTTACCATATTAGAAAGGAAAACATCTTGGTATCTTCATGAAAATAATTTGTTTTTTTTTAACTTTAAAAACCCCATGAAAGGATTTCAGAGATGTTTGAGGGTCCCAGGACTGTGCTCCAGGAATCACTGATTTAAAGTTTATTAACCATTTTTCCTAAGTCAAAGCCTGAAAGGGAAATAGCTCGATTATTTCCATTACTTTTGAGCTTTACTACAGAAAAACATTCCATTAAAGTGAATAGATAATGATGAAGGCAATTACCATAATGATACCACTTTATATATCAAACTTTAAGGTTTACAAAGAACTCTAACTCTAATTTGATGCTCACACAACAACCGTTTGAAATAGTACCAATATTATCCCCATTTTACAACTGAAAAAATTGAGGCTGAGTTTTTAATTATCTTGCCCAGGATCACATAGCTAATCAATTTCTGAGACAGGATTTGAACTCAGGTCTTCTTGATTCCAAATCCAACCTATTAAAGCCCCGGCTTTCTATCCTTTGTCTTTGAGGCACAGCTGATCTTCCCATGCATCTCAGAAAAGCAACAAAGATATAATAATATTACAAGCACATGACTTCCCAACTTGTAACTTGTTGAAAGGCAAATTTAAGAAATCCCTTATTGGTACCACTGTAGTTAGAGCAGTAGGCCTAGAATCAGAAAAACCTTAGATACTTACTAATTATGTGATCCTGGACAAGTTACTTAACCCCTGTTTGTCTCAACTTGTGTTTCCTCAATTGTAAAACGGGATTAATAATACCACTTAATATCAAGTGTTATTGTGAGGTTGATATAGATGTTAGTTGTTTTGTTTTTTAGATTATTGTTATTTAAATTCCTTGAGACTAGGGTCTATTTCTTTTGCTTTTATCTCCCCAGCACAAAATACAGTTGCCTGGTATGTAATAAGTAGTCATTAAATACTGGTTGATTGATTTGTATACAAAGATGTTTTTCCCCACTGAGGAAGAATTGTGCTGAATCAATAACATTTCTAATCATTTCTAACCCTTAAGATTAACAATAAATTAAGGTTATAAATTCAATACAGAGCTAGAATACTGAAGAGCTTTCTTAGTGCATAATTCATAGACAAGTTCAAGACCTTGGTGCCCTTAGTAGGAGTTCTACCAATGGAATTCATTTGACCACGCTAAAATTTCCATATTATACAGCCAACAAACATATCTATAATACTTTAGAATTTACAAAACACTTTTCTTATAGAAATCCTAAGAGATAGATACTGCAGTTACTACCATTCCTTTTCCATAGACATAAAAGCAGGTCAAAAAAAAAAAGTTAACTATCCCCAGGATATACTGCTATTATAAGAATGAAAGTCAGGATTTAAACCTGTCTCTGCATTCTTAAATCAAGGTACCATACTCCCAAGAGCAAAATGATTTAGGATTTACCATATAGTATCAGAAATAGCAAACCTTACACTTTCTCAAAAGGGTCAAAATCTATAGAAATGGGAGCCATTGAATCATACATAAGGATTTTTGTGGGCTGCCTGTTGACTTAGAAAACCATATATTAATGTTTTCTATATTTTGTTGTATTTTTATTTATTTTGTTAAATATTTCCCAATTTTATTTTAATCCAATTCCGCTTCTCTCTCTCTCTCTCTCTCTCTCTCTCTCTCTCTCTCTCTCTCTCTCTCTCTTTTTCTCTTTCTCTCTCTCTCTTTCTCTCTCTCTCTCTCTTTTAGGAGGCTCATCTATTCCAGAAGTTGGAAAAAATTAAGTTTATCACCTGGTTTAAATAATTTAAAAATAGGAGGATAGATAGATATAAACAGCAAGCTATCAAATTTCCTTTCTCACCCCACACAGCCACATGCCTCTTTGGAGTTAGACCTGTAGCACACCTGCCTTTTCCATTCACCATGCATGCACAACATTGGATTTTCAATCTTCTATCACTGCCTTATAATGTTCCTAAGGTCTCTTCCCTGCAGGAACATGTTCCCAGGTCTCATTTCCCTTTGCCAATTGAATTTCTCTTATAAAATTGATTTGAGAGTGTTTCATCTTACTTGACCAAGAACACCTTTGTAGGCTTGCCCTAGGAGCCAAAATTACTAGTTCTGGCTCTAATCAAATGTGACCACAATACATTACAAGAAGAAAGGGAAATAAAGATTCGATCTGTAATTGAGAGAGTTTAGAAGAATATGTGGCATCACCCTCAAATAAATTATGATCAGGACTGTGGAGCTAAAACTATAGTTTAAGAGAAATTACACAGGATGTGGCCATGAGTAGTTTAAGCCTGGTTCCATCAGAAAATCAGGGCTCTGCACTGTAAAAGTGACATTGCCTCATTCTGTTTACACATCAAACAAAAATTAATTCCTCTGTAATATAACCCCTTTCTACCTGCTGTTCTCTAAATATTGACTTTATGATAAAATTCACTTTTTTCTCTGGAAACTATGCTAGTATTGATTGTAACCACATGTGTATAATTCATTCATATGCACAGAAATATGTAATAAATAAAATAAAAATCAAGCCTATGTAAGATAAGAACATAAAATAAAGAGACAGTTTTCCATTTTCTCTGAGAATCATTATCCAGAATTCATAGCTGAACAAAAGATGTTTTG